>NC_052491.1:2147144-2325488 GCF_009730915.1 Dioscorea cayenensis subsp. rotundata | reverse complement strand
GTTCATGGTATTTGTATAAAGACTTGGAGATATCACCACTGATTCTTGGTCATTCTGACCGGTGCCTTGATTGACTGAAGAGGAAAGTTACTACATTTGAGGGACAGGAAGTGAAGACCTCTGTCGACCGCCATGAAAGTCATGCCCTTTAGGACCAGAGACAATTTTTGTTTGTTTAAAACCCAAGGGACCACTTAACGTAAAGAAAGCCTTATAAACCGATTAAATACTTGAGAATGAGAATTAACAACAAGGAGAGGCCTCACCAACAACCATGAAGCAACCAAAGTTCCACTAATGCTGGCAAAAGAAAAGAGTCACCAAGTCGCAAGAGTGATCCATGGGGAGAGAAGAAAGGGCCAAACCTCATCACCCTACAGGAAAGTGCAAATTTTTCACCTCTGCCTGAATGTAATTGAGAATGCCAAGTCACCCACTGCTTCCAATGTCGCAATGCTAAAGAACTGGGGCAAGTGTCAAACTTTTTGAGCCCCGCAGGTAGAAACGTAGGTACGCCAAGCGGATTTTAAATGCTCGGAGGCAAACCCAAAGCGGTCTGTCAGATTTTCTGTGATTTTGCCCTTCTTTCATTACCAATTTCAGATTTACCTGCTCGTTTTGAACAAGTTCATGTCAGTCATCTTGGCACAATGCCTCTATTCTGAATTTCGGCATATTTAAAAAATTGAAAACCATGCTTGTGTGTTAACTATGTCTAGACTGCTGCTTTTATCTAATTCACCTTATTTCCTTTGGAGGTGAGCCCTTGAGCTCGGTTGCTCATTTTTCATCATTTGTGGTGCCTTCTAAGTTTCTTGCCTGGTTTCTGGGCAGTCCTTACAGGCTTCCGCCCAGATCGGCTGTTGGGAGCCTCTGCGTCGCCGAGCCTGCCTCGATACTGCCTTATAAAGTGGCCATCTGCTGTGATGCCTGCCTGAGGCTGAGCCTGGCCCAGAAATACGCCCTGGCCCCCATTTAAAGGTCCCTCCCTTCTCCATTCTCTTTTCTCCACCGCATTTCTCTCACTCGCCTCATTATTTTCCTCCCAAACCTTCTTCCTCATCCATCATTCTTATTTCATCCGAAGCCTTTTGGTTTAACGCCAGTTTTCCAAGATTTCACGGCAGTTTCTAATGCCCCAAAGTTTCATCTTGTTTCAAGGAATTTCAAAGATTTGCTTGGTTTGATGGTGTGATTGTTGCCATTGAAGTTCCCTGAATTTATGTATGTGCTTAATTTCAAGTGTTTTGGGAGGTTCGTCGAATGACCATTACTCCCATACTGCATGGACACTCATCCCTTCATATCTTCTCATCCTTACACCATCTTTTGAACTGGCTTGATTCCCATGCTGACTGCTCATGGTTTGTGGTAGAATTTTGGGATTAAGAAATCGGCAAGCAACCATGGGGATATATTACACCCACCTGCAGGGAATCTACATGGAACAAGATGTCATTTTGCATGAGAGAAATAACTGGGGCACAAGAATGAGATGGTCAATTTATTTTATTAGTTTAGATTCTTGCCTCTGCCTATGTCTAGATTTCGTTTTAGCCAGCCATTTAGCCCCACCATCCCTTTGTAAAGCCAGGTGGAATGATGATGTCCCTTGCCTCACATTAAGGAATTGTGAGCTTCCGGCTCACATGTAATACCACCATACCTCTCATCACGTCCCCACCTCTGTCATAGCATGTCTCAACCGTGTATTCAGTTTTCACCCTCCTAGATATTTGTATTGCTCACCATGCATAAAGTTGTTTGATTAGTGCAATGTAGGAAATGTACAACATTCTTTAAAGTGGAGTGTGCATTTCGTATTAGAATCATCATATAGCTAGTGCTCATATGAATAGTCAATCATTTCCTTGTAAAGATCTTTAGTCAATTAATGATTTGATGGAGCTATTTTTTCCAGTTTTATTGAATCCGCTTTTAGGACTAGTAGTATTGTCGCACCAATACTTTAAGCTCATGTTCCAGCCAATGTGAATACCAATTCCCTCAAAGCAAACATACTACTTTCTAGCACTTATCTTAGAGAAACCAAGTTCTATCCTTCAAGTTGGACCTAAGAACTTTAAAGTCTTATGGTTTTCAATCCTAGTTTTATGGCATATAGTGCACTCAAAGATGCGGATCTAGCGAAATCAAAAGAAAAAAAAAAGAGCTCATGTCGATTCTCCATACCCATGTTTTAATGTGTTACCTGCCTGAGGTGTATAAACAAATGACTATAAATTGGAGATTAGCTAATATGTTTATTTATCGGTTTACCTTTGGTTTTGTTTATACTATTTTGTGCGTCGATTTCAAAGCAAGTTTTGTACCTTTTGAACTGTCAGCCTTAGATTTACTCCTGGCTAGTGAGTTTGGTGACTTTATTTTAACCTTTCAGATCAAGAGTAGTAAACGCAACTTTATTCCTGTGTAGATGTCTTCCTTTGGAGTTTGTATTTGTTGTTCTATCACCAGGATTGTTTAAGAACCTCCTGTAGTCATTCTATACTATTTGCTGTATTTAAGCTGGCTGTAAACCCCGGCACTCATATTTTGTAGCATTTCTGCCATTATTTTCTTCATCCTTACCAGGCTTCTAGGGTTTTGAGGCTCTAAAGTTTACTAGGCCCCCGCAAATTCTTTATGGGGGTCCGCAAATTGCTGACGGGCACCCAGTCTACGACATAATCAAAACCACTTTTGCAAGCTTTATGTGTTTTATGATGTCCACGAAAAGAGAAGTGAAAACTCTGGTTCTTCAAGTTCAGCCCAATTCCTTGAAATGATCCCAGGCAGTGATCACCCAGCAGTCGCCACGACCATGCTGAAGAGAACTTTTTTTCAAGAAACCCAGGCTTGCTTAGCCGGGAGACGTGTCACCTCAGTACCTAAAACAGGGTATTCCCATCCTCCTATGTCCTATTCGGTTTGAGAATGTTACAAATGAGAGCTCCGGCGTTTGAGAGACCTTGGCACATACGAGTGGCTCTGGATGTATGATAGGTGAGATTTTGAGGGACCATGTGCTTCCTCCTTCTTGTTGACGAATGTCCTTCCTTGGATGCATCCCTATAAGGAGGGTAGTTGAACCAGCAGGAGGGTTGCTACCGTGGTTTGTTTAGGAGTGATGTGTGTGTGTGTGGGGTGGTGAGATGATGCCACTCGCTTAAATTACAGAGCGCTTTCTAAAGGATGAGCCACCTCTTTTTCATAGCCACCTTTGTTGGAACATCCTCGAGGAGCTTTTGGAAGATTTTACAGGTGCTCAGGTGATAGCCGCCGTGGTCTTCACACTCTACTGCTCGCCGTAGCGGTGCCTTTCGAGGAGTCTAGCCTGAGGAAGTGGGTCCATATTTACTATTCCTATTTATAAAATACTCCACATTTCTCTTAATCTCTGTCCTACAGGTTGTTTTACATGGTTTTGTTTAGTGGGTTTTATTTCTTTATTTTGTTTACGTGGACGGTGAATCAGCACCCCTCAACCTCCTAGATTGAGTTACTCAATTTAGTAAATATAAAGAAAATCTCAAGGATGAGACCATTCCAAAACCACATTCTTTGGTGGCGTTAGTCGCATAAACTTTGAAATAGTTTAACACTTAGTACCTGCTCACCAAAAATTTGTCTATTTGTAATTCTTCTAGATGCAAGTTGGCTTTTGTGAGGGGAGTGATAGTTGTAGATCAGCCTAGCCAAAGTTTTTCTTCTTTGTTTTGTTAGTGAATCGTATGATCTTTAGATCTGTGAAGGTCTTAGTAAATTTCACAAGTTAGCTCTGTTCTATTTTTCTTTCAGATTATACTTCCCTTGGGGAAATATTTCAAATTCAGCATCGAGATTGTGGCCTTTACTTTAACTGACTTATCTAGATTACAGCCTGTGTCGTGAGATGTCAATAGGGTGAGGACAATTAGAGGATACATTTCGCCCCAGCCCCCAATTTATAAGCCCATCTTCAACCTTGCCTTGAACCCCGTGCATTTCGCTTTCTATGGGGATCTGTCTAATGATTCCTTGGCCCCGATTAATATAAATCAAAAGTATTACTATTTTAAAAATAAAATTTTCTAAAATATTTGATAAAAATCTTATAAAATAGTTGATAATTGAGAAACACATTTACAAATATGAGTGCTTTGACATTAAAGATTTGATAAGTGCTAGTGTATTAGTAATATGAAGTATTCTTTTCTACGATGAGCATTACTTTTCTCTCGAATCTATTGCTATACATGTGTATTTGTGTTCTTTTGTGCATATAGGGTTGTGGAAACAAGTATGAAAGAAAGAAGCCAAACTTGATTGCGTTTGCATTTTGCTGATGGAATCTTCGAGTGAACAAACATGAAGACAAAAGTTGTGCTCAAAGATATGTGAGTGTGTGCCAACCTCCGTTGTGCTCAAGTGAATATGCAAATTGAGGTAAGCCAGATCACACTCATGTGTTCCGACTTGTGCAATGCTAGCAAGGTTGTCGCCAAATGTGTGTTTTATTTGAAGATGCAACACGATCTACAACAAGGACATGTGCCCGTTTATGTTACCTCAATGAAAAGTGTGGATTGGGAAGTATATTGGGGAGTACTATAACAGGTACTATAGCAAATCACTTTAGCAAAAATACTGTAGAGTTACTATTCATAGGCCGCAAAAATCTCCTATCATGGATGACCCGATTCGGTCTCTATTTAATTGGGTGATTTCATCCCGGATTTGGGGTTCTTTCTTTCCATCCTTTGGGCTATCTTTTTCTCACCTTTAGAGCGCGACTAGGGGTTCTAGAGAGGCTTTGGATGAGGCTTTTGGAGAGATTTCTGACCTTGACACCGCGTTCCTTGGAGAGAGTTGTGGGGGAGCTTTTGTGGGCACGATCCGATCGAGTGAGGTGTCTGCATAAGCTTGACGAGGGGACCTTTGGAGAAAACACAGCCACTTCACAAGACTATCGAAACGAACACCAAGAGGGTTTTATTCATGGATTGCATATTTTTACTTTTGATTTCATTATTGATTGTATTTTGCTCCATGAAGAGTTAAACCCCTAGTAGTTACTTGGGCTTGTAAACCCTAGGATCATATTGTTTCTTTAACCTCTTATTATTCATTTATTAATTAATGTTTGAATTGAGTTCCAATCTTGAATGCTTGTTGAGTTGATTTTCCATTAGAGTGACACTAGGGTTGAGAATCCATTTTGGTAATCCTTGTGGATGACTGACACACCATGAGGGTTGAACAATGCTAGATTAGAGAAGGTTGGAGGGTAGAGTCAGAGATAAGCGGAACATCCACTTTTCTCCCGGGTGTGATTTATCCTACCTCCACATTCCAAGAGTTCTTTGCGGCCACGATAGAGTGAAGTGGTAGAGATGAACTCGGTGGGGCTTAGATTGCGCAAGCAACTGAGTGAAAGCGTTGAAATAATCCTAGTATCACGGGGCCCTAATTGTGACTAGGGGTTTTCACCGACGCAAAGGGTTAGATTTATTTTAGGGAATAAGGTTTATCACTTGGAATCCACCCGGGAGCCTAAGAGCAACCTAGCCACGATGTAGGTGTCGAGGGTCGGGAGATTTCTCCACCGAGGCATAGTGTAGGTGATAAATTGCTTGTGTGTTAAGAATACTGAGTATTCTTTTTCATTCACGATGAGCATTAAGCGCTAATACATGTGCATTTGTGTTCATTATGCATGCTGGGATTGTGAAGCCAAATATGGAAGAAAGAAGCCAAAGTAGATCGTGAATGTGTGCCAGCCTCCATGTATTCAAGCAATTACGATGAGTTGGAGGGGCACGAAGGCAGTCACATTTGCGTATCCACTTTTTGCAATGATAGCAAGATCTTCACAAATAAACCCGTTTATTGAAGAAACAACGTGATCTCCGGCATAAATGTGTGCTACGTTTATATTGCCTCAATGAAAAGTGGATTCGAGTATTTTGGTGAGGAAGCTATGGCAGGTTACTACAGCGAGTTCTGCCTCGCAGACGCCCGAAAATTAGAATTCCAGAGAATCCACACGGGGGTGTGGAAATTGCACAGGGGCGTGTGGAACATCCATGAGGGCCCGTGTGGATCTCGATTCCAACCTATTTAAAGCCATTTTTCAGCCCAATTTCAGCATCCTTTTTCCTATCTTTTCTCTAACTTTTGAGAGGCTGGTGGCTAGGGTTTAGAGAGGCTTTAGCAAAGCTTTTGGAGTGGTTCTACGGCTTTGACACCGCGTTTCTCTTGGAAGATAGTTATTGGGGGAGCTTTCATCGGCACCGATCTGGTGAGGTGTGCCTTAGGCTTGACAACGGGACCTTTGTAGAGGAGGAGGCCACTCCACAAGACTATTAACACGAATACCGAAAGGGTTTTACTATAGATTGCATGTTTTTACTTTCGATTTCATTATTGATTATATCTTGCTCCACGGAGAGCTAAAACCCCTAGTGGGTACTTGGATTTTTGAACCCTAGGATGTATTTGTTTCATTAACCTTTTATTATGCTTTCCTTAATTGTTGTCTTTAATTGAGTTCTAATCTTGAATGCTTGTTGAATGATTTCTCCCTAGAGTGAAACTAGGGTTGAGAGTCTATATTGGTAATGCTTGTGAGTGAGTGACACACCATAAGGGTTAGACAAAGCAAGATTGGAGAGAGTCGAGAGGGTGAGTCGAGATGGCGGAGCGTCCCCTTTCTCTCTCGGTGTGATTTATTTACCTCCACATTCTAAGAGTTCTTTGTGGTCACAATAGAGTGAAGGGTTAAGGATAAACTCCGGCTGCAGCTTGAGTCATGCGTGAGCAACAGGTGAAGCAGTGAGTAGACTTTAACACGTGGGAGCTAATTGTGAGACTAGGGGTCTTTCGCTGGACCAAAGGTTAGATCTACATTAGGAATAGGGTTTTATCACTTGAAATCCCTAGAGCGTCTTGCAACTTTACACAGTGTGAAGTGTTAGGACTGGTTGATTTCTCCGCCGGGACATAGTGTAGAGTTAGTCACAGTTGCCCTTAGGTTTGGGACCGTGTATTTAAGGATGTTCACGACTCATTAAGTATTAGTTAGGAAGCATAATAGTCGGTTTTGCACTTGAAGCAATAATCCTTGGAGGAACAATATCCGAGTATCCCACTTTTATCGATTGCCTTTTCTCTCATTTATTTTGTGCCTCTGTTTCTTATAGTTTGTTTACATGATCTTTATCCACACCATCATTGTTTTCATTTCCACTCGTTAAGTAGCAATCTTGGTGTTTCTATTCCTTTATTCCACTGTGGATATGAGTACCCCACTCACCGATATATTACTTTGACAAACCCACGTGCGCTTGCGGGTCACCTGCAGGGAGTGTGTCGAGTAGGGTTAGTCACGGTTGACCTAGGGTTTTGAGACCGTGTGTTTAAGGATCTCGACTCATATACATTAGTTAGGAAACATAGTGATTGGTCTTGCACTTGAGAACAATAGTCTTAGGGTAAGCAATGATCACGGGTGCCCCATTTATCACTCGATTACCTCTCCTATCTTTTATTTGTGCCTCTTCTTCTTTTTCTTATTTCTATTTTGCATTTGATTCTTATTCACATCACTATTAATTCATTTTTACGCTCTAGTTAAATAGCTCAATCTTTGTGTTTCTAATCACTATTCCTGTGGATTAGACTACCCACTCCACGGGTATTATTACTTCGACAAACCCATGCACTTGCGGTACACACCCAAAAGGGTGTGTCAAGACTCAACACCAATAACCGATATAAACAATCATCATATAGTATATGCTGAAGGCTGATTAGCCTAACTCTAATGTTCATTTAATATTAAAATTTACTAATTAAATAAACAAATGAGCTTTTTTTCACTTTTTATATAGATATTGATAACATAAAATGGGTATATAACACCACACACACACACACATGGATATATATAATATTTAAGTTAAACATTTAATATTTGGGCCAGGCACAGAATGGGAGGGTATTCCCCTGCCAGTTCACGGCCAGGGGCTCATAATCGGAGTTCTCTATCGGGGCCATTGTCAACTAATAACCCTACTCATGGCTCTACTCTAGTCATCATCATGTGATTCATGGCTTTACTTCATTTATTCTATTTTAATTACTACTGGAGGTTACTCTTGAATCTTGATTATAGTTCGGGAATGCTTGGTTCACCAAAGTAGAGGCCAAAGTGAAGGAAATGGGAGCTGATATGACACTCCCACTTATTTTGGTTCATTAAAGTAGAGGTCAAAAGTCGCGGAATTGGGCACTTCCAAAACCTTTAACTTTTTTCTTTGACTTCGGGAAAATTTAAGCCAAAGTGGGACTTCGCCATCCCACTTGTATCACATGAAACCATGTGGGTGATTAAAATCACCCATTTTTATTTATTTATTTATTTTGTCTTTTATTTTTATTTTATATCTTTTTATATTTTTATCTTTTTATCGTTGTCTCTTTTTATCATTTTATAATAAAAATATTTTTAAAAATTATTATGTTAAATTATAAACTCAACCCAACAAATGCAAAGAGGTAACCTCACCCTTATCATGAAGTGGTGAGTGGAACCTCCCTTCCATCATTTTCTTTACCTTCCACTAACTAAACAAAAGAAATGATTAATGATTTGACACTTCTCTTTTCTACCAAACATATGGAACTAAAGATTTCCAACTAAAGCTTTCATTAGAACCAAAGTGGCACTTCAAGACTTTCACCACTTCAGCCGACTACTTCCAAACCAAATGCACCATTCACTTAGAAGTAGTTTGTTGATTTTGGGCCCTTGTTGTTCTTTAGATTGTATGACTAAATTTTAGTTGAGTTGGTGCATCCTTTGGTGCTACTTGTACCTCGTTGTGTCAATGCGGGATATCTTTACATGGTGGTTTTGCATTTGTTTTAGTTAGTTTATTTTGTAGTTACTTAGCAATTATTTGTTAAAATAATTATTTCTATATATTTATTTATTTATTTATTTTATTTATTATTGATTGTCCACTTATTACTTATTCATTTTGTATTTTGTTTCTATTTGTTATTATATATATTTTATTTATTTATCTCTTGTTTACTTATTTATTTATTTTAGTAGTTTTTACCCTTATCTATTATTTATTTATATATCTATTTATTATTTTGGAAAATATTTAGATTATTTTCTCTAAAAAGTGGGTTCAACGAATGTTTTATGCTCCAAAACTACATTATTTTGCTCAGCTAGAAAATTTAAAAATCTCGGATCGCATTTTGATATACTATTCACTATTACTTTCCGTAACATCCCAAATCATTCAGTACTCATGAAAATCAAATTTATTTGAATTATATAATGAGTCTGATAATAATGATTTTCATTATGAATGAGGCCTAATTTGGAAATTATAAGGCTCATATAAAAGTTGATGCTAATCAAGGTTTTAAAGAAATCCGAGAGGAGTGAGACTTTATGATATGACTGGACGAGCTGCAGCTTCCACAACTCCTGGAGTGGGCGTCACGGCCCGCCCCAAATGGTGGTATTTTTATCCACAACCATTACCATCGTTTTTTCTATACTCTCTCCTCTCTCTCTCTCTCTCTCTCTCCTTTTCTTAGCAATTTCTTCACACCAAAATTACAAACAAAAAGATCTGTATATCTCAAAGCATGGAAACAAAAAACTATGAAATAAAAACACAAAAAATGATCCTGGTTCTCTATTATCTTCATGACCCATTTTGAGAGATCTAAACCTTTGAATGGTAAAGTGAACATATGAGTTTGATATCAATTGAAGTTTGAGAACCCACAACAATTAAACTAACATAATTATACAAGAGGTTCCTCCAAAAATGTTTCAATTAAGCACCTTATATCAAGTTATTTCATGACTCTATACCACTTTGTTGGCATGACATGATTGCATAGTTGCTCATGCTTGATTGGTGCAAACTTGCACATTTCAACATGCTTATCATGTTCAATATCCATAATGAATGCCTGAAAATTTTCATAACAATAATCTGCCATGTCCTTTCAATGCATATCAAGGAAGATTGACAACATTTAACAATATAATGTGAAAATAATAACAAATCCTTTAAGATAGATACACAAAACATCAACTCCAATGTAATCATTCCTACTCAATGGTAACAATAGCTCCACTTCCATAAAAACAAATAATTCTCTTCTATTTCTTTACATAGCCTTACCCAGGGAACAAAATAATTAGTTGACATAGTCTTTAAGATAGAAAATATATAATCTACATGCATAATGTCATCTAAATCAAATGAGATAGTATTAAATTTTCAGAGAATAAAGGAAATGATATAGCACTCAGTATCACATAATATGTTCAGCGCAATCTGAGTCTAAGTCTCTAAACTCTAAAGCATAACAAAGGAGAGGAGAGTATACTTATATGTTCTAAAAGAACAATGTAAGAAAGCACAATAACTACAACAAGATGTCTCATCCTAAATTTAGCAATTTGTTTCAAAAGAGATCATAAGAAATCTACTTCCAAAACATAAAAATTTAAATCTCACCTCTCACTATATAGCTTTCTCTTTAAATTGGAAATGCTAAATCGGTCAATCCTATAAGAATACTGAGTAGAAAAACAAAGAGAGATGTTAGCATGAGATATGGCATAGATATTTATGATGAAGAGAAGATAACATAAAATAATATACTAAACCAAATCAAGCGACAGTAGAATCAATATCATACTTCCTCTTCATAAGATTTAGACCAATGCATTGATATAGAAATTGAATTTGATCTGAGCACAAAGTTTGAGAAACAAAATCGTGCTAAGTTATTAATTGAAGTCATAATAAAAAGTTAAAATCAATAAGCATACCTTCTAATTTGGATATTCACTAACAACCAATTTTGGGTGCCAAGTCAAAAGCTTTTCACCAAACTCGAATCTCAGCCAAAGTCTGCTATGATACGGACTCAACAATGGGCCAATCTGCCATGCTGCGATATGTAGACTCAGAAAGCCACCATAAGGCGCAGGTATAGCATAATAACGGCCATCTCGTGTATTGTGTGGATACTTTATGCCAGCTATACTTTTCACCATCATGGCCATGTCAAAATCAAGGAGAGATCTGTGGCATAACATCTTCCCTCAAAGAGAAAGTCAAACTTCCTCCCTCCATTGTAATTTTACTTTTCTTCCTACGACAAATTCATCATATCCATCTGAAAAAGCTACTCACATGTAGGAGGAAAGCACAAGTTTTGCACAACTACAATATTTGAAAACTTAATTTCATGTATCAAAAATCAAGTCAATGACAAACCTTGTCAATTATTTCCTATTTCCATATCGCAAACATCTCCGTATATATATATTAAGAAAGTGGTTTTCTAACTTGCATTTCTTGTGCACAGGATCTCACACTGCTACCCCCATAAAGCCATAAACCAGCACGCCAACATATGTAACAAATTTTCTAGCATTCTTTGAAGTCATTAATGCAATAGTCATGTTTGGGAATTAGAAAGCCAATTTATTGTAATGCCAATTTGATCTCAAATTTTTGAAAATAAACATTTGGTGCTTGGGTACTTAGAAATCTAAAACATCCTACCGCCATATAATTACAACTTTCCAATGATTAATTCGCCATTTTCCGGCCTCTTATAACATCTGGTATTATGGATCTTAATGTTAAATGGGACATCTTTGTAAATAGAACACTTCATCAACATATGTTATGTTCCATCTTTGTTTTGCAACAAGGTGGCATAGTTTTTTGGAAGCTGGTGCATTGTCAAGTTGATTCTTTGAACTTTTCTATCCTTTCTATAGTAGCTATCCGTAACACTTTCATAAATTCATGCCATCACCAATAACATCCAGCCCCATCCTTGATAATTAAATTGCAAAATATGCACACAACAATGTATATGGAAAGAATCACCCGTTACATTAGTGATTCGGTGGAGTCTATCAAGCAAAATATTTACAACTCCACTGCTTTGATTCAAATACTGTTCAGTAATAGTAGATAATTATCAAATCCCATTCCCAAAAAATTTGATCACTTTATTTGAAATCATACCCTCAAGAGTTTTGTTTCTTGTGTAAAAGTCCAAGAGTTATCAATGAAGAGAGCGATGAGAGCCATAAAAATTTCTTTATTTTGGTGATTTGTTGTCCAACCTTATTAGTTAGAATGCAATTCAATAGTTATTGTCAATACAATCATTTTCATTGTTTTCAATTCTACTCCTTGTAAATTTTGAGGATATCATTCTTCATTGTATTTTGAAGTTAGAAACGTTGGAACAATGGTTGAAGAAGAGATGAATACCTTCTAAACCGGCATGATTCAACCATAGATGCTCACAGAATTATTAATACTCACAGCTCTTTCCTTGCCAAGACTTGGTCAAAAGCATAATTGGCAACTTGCTCCATCACCCTTACTTTTGCTTTACCACTAGCGTTGTTGTTTGATATCCTTGGTGTTAGTTACTGCTTCCAAGTGATGATGTAAATGAGTGGTTCCATTTCTGGTTTTCCACCCCATCATCCTTGTAATAATTGCATATTACTTTCCATTCACACTACTCTCGTGAAACGCCCCACGTCAACCGAATTTAATTTTTGAGATTATAATTTTTGAGCGAAAACTTGAAATTGAGTTGGAGCCAATTAAAACTGGCTACCTATCAGAGTAGGAACCAATCTGTATTAGTATTTTCAACAAGGGCTGAAGAGATATGGTATTGAGATTCACCTCCATGCTAGTAATTCGATCTACAAAATAAAAATATTACATAATAAAATAAAAATTAGAAGTTAAATATTAAACATAAATTAACCCACATGAGTATATCTTGAATCTTAAACGCTATCGTAAATATGCTAAATATTCAAAAAACTGGTCAAATGAAATGATTAAATGAAGTCGGATTAGAAGAAATCATCAAATAAGGCATACACTAAATAAAGGTGATTTCATTCTTAGGTAACATATAAGGATTAATTGAGAAATTAACAAATTCACGACACTAGTATAGACAGACACAAATAGTCTTATAAATAGTAGCCCCATGATTCTTCTAGACATTAATCGGAACCACATGTATCATAAGAAGCCAAACAAATATATCTGTAAATGATAGCCTTCTATTCAATTTAAGGACTTTTAATTAATATATATCTCACATATAACTTACATGTCAAAATGAAAGTATCATTTTCTCCACAATCTAAAGCAAAGGATACAAAAAAAAAAAATTTTCCTAGATCCTTACTAAGAATCATTCAATTTGTACTATGGCAGATATGAAACAAAATTGGAAGTTTGAATGTGCTTTCTAAAAACAACCTGCTTCATAAAACAGAATAGTAACTCACGTAACGAGATTGAAGAACAAACCGTAGAAAGAATTCTCTGCCTTTGCTCACTTTCATCTTTCCTCAAAACTTAAAACAAGGACTGAAAATAAAAATAAAATAAAAATAAAACCTCCTCTTCCGGAAGAAATCCAAGGACACACTTACATATTAGTTTAAACTGGATAGCCAAGATCTTTTTTCTTCACTCCCATATAGCATCTCTATGTCACCCTCTAATCTCTTATGCTTCAAAGATATATCATCAACAGTTACATGGGAAAAAAATGTTAGTCAAAGATCGTGGTAGTTCACTAGTGAGCGTAAAACAAAGTTAGCTGGCTATATAGTAAAATTGAAAACCCTAACATATATTCAATAATATATACAAGATTAATTTACATTCTTTAAAGGCAAGGTGGCGGTGGATTTAAAATAGGTTTTTACCAAACCCGCCTCCCCACCTTGAAAACTTAGGTACCTCAAGATTTTTAGTCAAAGTTTTAATGAAGTTGAGGACTTGTTCTAAGAGCTCTTATAATTTTTGTAGTAAAGGTTAAGTGAAATTTAGAATGTATCTGGGTAAGGAGTTCAAAACACTGAATTTCTTGGCAATTACACTCTTCCTTAAAGTCCGCCCTTGCATCTCTGCTTTCTCCTTCGTAAATATATCCTTACTTTTCTTGGTTGGTCCTGGGACCTTGGGAATCAAATTTACCAAGTAGGAGAAGGTAAGGTTCGCCTGTCTGTTGTGATAGTGGAGAAGTCTTGCTTGTTTGTTTACTTAAGGAAATTACGTATGTTGTATGAGTTTACGGATTAATAAATTTCAGAGAGAGAGAGAGATGTTGTTACGTTAAACCATCAACACAAAACCAATGGCTCAATACTAACTCCCAAACTATCAACTTAATCCATGATTATAAACCAATGGCTCATCCAAACTAGCCTGGCCTCTTAATCCAGATAAGATAAACCAATGGACCATATAACCAATGGCTCCAAACTACGGCTTTTCCCTATATATGAGATGTTCTCATCCCATTTAAAACAACCAAAAGTGAGAGGAGAGTAAGAAAACAAGAGAGAAGAGAAAGAAGAAGAGTGAGGAAGTATGGAAAATTATTTTGAGAGTTAGCTCATTCTCCTACTACAAGAGGGAGTGCATCATGTTTTCCTTGTTATTAGAGAGTTTGTAACTCCTGAATTTCCATCACTAATTTCTTCTATCCTGCCCTGGTTTTACACTAATTATTAAGGTTTTCCAATGCACATCTTTTAAAGTTCTTATTTTTCAAGATTATTTTCATTTATTTTTCTACCCAGATGTTCTTATTCGGTCCTATATCTTACAACAAGAGAGAGAGAGAGAGAGAAAGAGAGAGAGAGAGAGAGAGAGAGAGAGAGAGCTTGGTTGATTGTGAGGATGAAATATGGATATATTTGAACATGGGTATTGATGCATGTTTCTGGAGGAGATGAAGGTGGATGTATTATACTTATGCTTGGGAATTCATGTATGGTTAGAAAGGAAGATTATGGTAGTTGGAGAGGTAGAGGTGGAAATGAATGGGGGTTTAGAGTGAAAGAAGATGGAGTTGTTAATGACAATTAGAATGGGTAAATCAGAGTTTAAGATGCGTGTAATGGTGGTTTCGAGAGTGAAGATGGTGTTATGTAGTTAAGTTTGAGCTTGAGTTGTGTAGTTGGGTTAAATAATGTTGAGTTGGTTCAATCAAGTTGAATTGAATGGGTTTGTCAAGTGGATTGAATGGATTTAAGTTGATTCAGCCAAGTTGAGTTGAGTTGGTTGATTTAAGTTGTAGGTGTTGGTTGATGAGTTTGAATAAAGGTAATGGTTGAGTTGATCAATTTGGGCTCCATAGTTGGACTTGAGTTGTAGGGTTTTTGGGTTTAACCGCTTTTGTTTAAATTGTGTTAATCCAATTGAGTTGGGCTTGAATTACATAGAGGAGTTGGTTGGGTTGGATGCTTAACTAATTTAGATAATCTTGAATGGGATTAGAGGATTGGATTGAGTTGGGCTCAATTAAGCTGGACAAGCAAGATTGGTCCTAGTTCGGATTTGGTTTCAATTAGTTTGAGCTAAATTTATTTACTTAGATTTTGGTTAAATTAAACAAGCCTGGTCTAACTTGGTTCAAGGTAATTACATAAGAAATCCACCACTTCAAGTTGATTCGTCTGTAATTGGAGTTGGTTCAAGCTAGTTTAGCCCAAATTGAGACAGAATTCAATCCATCAAAGGCATCTGAAGCCTGCAAGCCAGATGCAATATGCAATCCATTAAACCATTTTTTTCTCTGGGCATTGAAGTGCATCTTCAAACAAGCATATAAATCTATATATGAATTCCAAGGATCTTCTGCAGGGTGATTGTAGTTGTTGCGCACATTATGACAAGAATTTGAGATGCAATAAGCATCATGTTATTAGCTGAGGCAAAGGTATAAGAGTCTATTATTTCCAAGATAATTCGTGTAACCGTGAATAAAATGCGAACATTTGGAGATCCTAGTAATGATGAAACGGTAGTTTCTAAGGTGTTAAGGAGTTTAACATCTCATTTTGATCATGTTGTTGCAGTGATTGAAGAGTCCAAGGATCTCATTCAACTATCAATTGATGAATCCAAGTGGGATCATCACTTGGGGAAGTACACGAAATGAGGTTGAATGTGAAAATACAAAAAAAAAAAAAATGTAGTAAAAGATGTTTCAAGTAAATGCCCATCTAAACATAATGAAAATGTAGGAAGAGGCTGCTGGAAGAGGTTCTTTCAGAAATGAACTCACAAAATGAAGGCATAAAATACAAACATCGACAAGAAATTTCAAATGCAACATATAATGTTATCACTACAGAAATGCTCATAGTTAACACAGGATAAATATATGTTTAGAATGTGACTAAAAGCACAACATGCAATGTAAATATAAATCTAATATTGGCTCACTGAATGCAGATTCAAATCAATTCCTGGCTCACTATGAAGAGGTTGGGAATAAAGTTAGAGAATGGTTAATAGATATTGGATCCTCTAATCATCTGAAAAGAAGAAAAGAACTTTTGAAAATATTAGATGAAACAAAAAGAGAAAGTGAAATTAGGAGATAATAAGGAGATGCAAATGAGTGTAGAAGATACTGTGGCTATGACAACATCTGAGTGGCAAGCCAAGCTATTACACAAAAGTTATTATGTTTCTAGCCTTGCATATAATTTGTTGAGTGATGGTCAATTACTACTTAGTGGGTACACAGTTCTATTCTCAAATGAAGCATGTTACATTAAATATACATAGACTAGGCAATTGGTGATAAATGATCATATGACAACAATAAAATGTTTCCATTTGATATCACACAAATGAAAAACTTTGGTCTAGTTACAAAGGAAATGAATTTTTCTACATTATGGCACTTTTAATATGGTTATCTCAGTTCAAAAGCTTGAAAATACTCAACAAGAAAGAAATGGTGTTTTGTCTACCTCAAATTAATCAACTTGAAGTATGTGAGGCTTGTATATATGGGAAGCAAAACAGAGGGTCTTTTCCAACAGAATGATCAAATCTATTAGTGAAATGGTCTAGGTGGTAGCCAACTGGAAAATAATCATTGAAAAGTACTTTATTTGATTTTAGTTTTGTTGTCGGTTGTTTTCAGTTATATTCATGTTGTTTAATATATGTGTTAATTGGTTGAGAGTAGTGTTTTTTCATGTATACAACCTTTTAACAAAAGGTGCAACTAAAGAGTGCAATTGCTAATAAAAATGTCTAAAATTGTAATGAGATCTAATTCATTCATTTTCATAATAAAAATTTTCTACATTCTCTCTGAAACGCTTTCCTCGTCCAAATATTCATCAAAAGATAGTTAGGACGGTGAGAGATGACGTGCAGTCGTGGGACAATGATGAAGCCTGAGCCCTCACCTAAAAGATATTTTACAAAAGTCCCCAAAATTTGTGAACCACAACATGAAACCACATTACCAACAGGTCACCGCAGAGCTACAAAACGAGTCCCTCCAAACGTAGAGAAAAATTACTAAAAGGGTCTATACAGTTCTTATTATAAGCCCTTGGGTAAAAGTTTAGATAAGAGTTAGTTTTGCCCTCCATTCTATGACAAATTTGTCCTTGTACATATGGACCTTTGGTCTCAAACAAGAATAGAACAGAACAGTCCCTCACATCTTTCCTCTTCATCATAAGTAGCTTTCTTTACCAAATAATTTCCACCACAACACCTTTCGCGGGAATTCATTTTGTCGTTTGCATCACATGTTAGGTCTTCTTCAACTATCACGCTTTCTCTTTATAATAGCATGCCGATCAGTGCATACACTTGAAGTCAACCCATACACGTTACACTACTAGCTATTGATTCTTGGAGAGAGTATCCTCTTTTAAAGTCTTACAAACTTACAAAAAACACATGGTTCAAAATACTAAAGCGATAGTAATACTAAAGTAATAATAATAAAAAGACAACTAGTTTCGAGGAATATAACTCATGACCTCATACTAGTTGAACGTCCACAGACTCATTAACTTTAATGCATTCCATGCATACAGTTGTAAAGAGACACCATCCATATAGTAGATCCTTTAGCAGTACCATGCTAGTTTCTCCTCTCCAGCATGATCGCCACACTTAGGAGCAAACTTCAATAAGTTTCAACATTCCCCCCTGATTGAAGACTGCCAACTTCCATCTTATGTCCCGTAAATGTATAAATTTGTACACTGGCAGAGCCTTTGTAAAATGTCAGTTAGTTGGTCTTCAGATCTGCAGAACTCAAGGTTAATGAGATCATGCACAATTCAGCTTATGATGAAATGAAACCTGATATCTATGTGCTTAGTGCAACCACACAATGTGGGATTTTGACCACTAATATAGTGGATTTATTATCACACAACAATGTCAGAGCTCCTAGATGATCATATCCCAGATCCTCATCAATCTCCCCATCCAAATTGCTTGCCATATAGTTGAAGATGCAGCTATATGTACTTAGCTCTAGTTATGGATAGTGTCATTAGTTCTTAGTTCTTAGAACCCTATGAGATTGCACCATTCCCAAATATAAATACACTTCCAGTGATGCCTTTTCTATTATCTAATGACCCAGCCTAGTCACTATCGAGAAAATTCCCACAGTTTTCAGATCAGCAAATGCTCCATACCCTATGCCAAAGTTAGTTGTTCTTGCTATATACTTCAAGATTCTTCGTGCTACCCCTAGATGATGCCCTGTGGGACTATTCGAGAACCTTGATATAACTCCAATAACATGTGAGATATCTGGTCAAGTATTGTAACTTAAATACAACAGACCACCACCTAAACTTCTATAAACTTTATTGTCTGCATTCTCTGAAGCATCACTTGCATGTAATTATTCCATTTGCATTCATCAGGGTTGAGACTGGATTGCACCTCTGTAGATTGAATCTATTCAGCAAATCCTCAACATACTTTTGTTGATAAACAAATACACCATACTTTCTCATCATGACTTGCAACCCAAGGAAATAATGTAACATCCCAAGATCAGCCATCTCAAAGGTTTCCTTCATGCTCACCTTGAACTCTTGTATAAGACTTTGTGATTACCCATATATATCATATCATCAACATACAAGCAAACAAATATAACCTTCTTCTTTATATAAAGTGTATGCTTATTCTGACTCTTCTCAAAGGCATGCTCCAGAAAATAGTGATCAATTTGACTATATCACACTCTCGGCGTTGTTTTAGGCCATACAAGACCTTAGTAAGCCTATATACCTTGTCTTCATTCCCTGCTACAATGAATCCCTTAGGGGTGTTTGGTGATTTACTATGGGAATGTTTTGATGTAATTTGATTGATGGGAAAATAACATTTTTTTGTTTGGTGTGCATTGGAAAGTTTGATTAAATTGATGGGAAAGTAATATTTCTATGTTTGGTATTGAAAGATATTCTTGGGAATCTATTGGCATAATACCAGAAATGCTATTGTGTTATTTTGCTTATCCATTACCTCTTAATTAATTTTTAATATTAAAATAATAATATGGTTTAAAATGTATAAATATATTTAATATTAAATATTTAAATAATTTTTTAATAATCAATAATAATACATTTTGGATATGAAAATAATAAATAATGTAATTAACCTTCATTTAGATTTTTTTTATGTTTTTATTTTTTAAATGTATTTTTCATGAAATGTGGTGATTACAATTTCTTATCTCAAAATAATATTATCCTAATTATGGTAATTTACAATTTAATTTTTTGAAATAGAATATATTTCTTATTTAAATTTTATGGTAAAATTATTTCTTATTTAAGGTTAAATTAATTTTTAAGCAGAATGTCAAATAATTAGTAACAAATATTTGATAAAAAATTTTTGTTTAAAAAATATTTATAATGTAAAAATACTTGTTGAGCTATTGGATGTTCTTGATGCAAGTTAAATTGATGTTCAAGTCTGAACTATTTTGGGTAGTTTGTCAAACATCATTTGAACTCTTGCTTAATATAATGTATGATGAATTTATCCCAGGATAAATTAAAGTTTTTTATTTATCAAATTATAAAATTTACAATGATAAATATCATAATTTATCTAATTTTGAATATTATTTCCTATATGAGTTTTACAATTTATCATTGATCGTTTCTGTTTATAATTGATAGTTATTGGTTAGTTGCAATAGTTTCCGGCTATCATAAAGCATTATTATTATTACTATTATTATTATTCTTTTAATTATTATTATTTTAATTATTATTGTTATTAGTTTCCGGTTATTCGCTGCAATTTCTGGTTATTCATAATAGTTTCCGTTTACTATCTATTAGTCGTCATAGTTTTTGTTTACTTTCTGGTTATTGTTTATACTTTCTGGTTAGGATAAAGTTGTGCTGGTTATTATTTATCATTTCCGTTTTGCTTGAGAATTAGACTTCAAGTTACTTGTTATCTGCATACAAGAATTTGAGTTATCTCTACACATGAACACATATACAAATATATATATGTAGTAAACAAAGAGATTAAAACAACAACAACAACAACAACAACAATACACTCAACCATCATCACCATCAACATGTACTTGCCAATTTTACAGCTTTCATTTCCTATTGTACATATCAAGTTGTACATATCAAATGCACATATCAAACACACAATTAAATTTTCATTATAATCCATAATTCAATTTAAACACTCCATGCACATTATAGAATTCATCCAAAATAACTTACATTTTATCATAATAGCAATATCCAAAATAAAAGCCAATGGTCCGATAATGTGCTGGGCACTTAAAAACACAACAGTTCACATACTTGTCTATAACAAGTCAAAACACAACAAATTTAAATTGTTCCTTCAAGAAGACAATGGATATAAATAGCTCTGAACTCATCCAGAATGCTAAATAAGTAATCAATTTTTCCACTATCAAGGGAGATAATGGATCCAGCTTTAATAACCCCTTCAGCAGTTAATCCATCAATGGCAGATATGGTTGCATGCAACTGAGCTTTCATATCAGTTAACTTCTCAGCATCTTTAGCTTTCCGCACAGTGTAACTAGCCAGGGCCTCCAAGCAAGTAACCATTCTACCAAATTCAATTGATGTACTCTCTTACATCTTACTCATTTGTCGCATGTTACTAATAAAGACATCATCAAAATTACCACTAGTAGAGACAACACTATCTTTCTTGGTCTTAGCTTTTTTCCTATGAGTAGATGACTTAGTATTAGTGTCTTGATTCCTTCTAATAGTGCCAGTGAATGACTGACTTGAAACCCTTTGACTGGTTGCAACATTTTGAGTGACTGACATTGTTTCTTGGATGTGATCAAGATGAAATTCAGTGTTAGTAAACTCATACTCATCCTCACCAAAGTCCAACCTATTGAATTCTGCATAAGCAGTTGAGGCCTCCTCTACTTGTATATTTTCTACGGCTCAACTGGTCCTTCAGCACCAGCTCCACTTGCTCTATCTTTTCCAAATAGGCGCCCCGATTTGTCCAAGTAAGGAAATGGCTTGTTTCCATGTCCCACAGCACTTGGGTGAAACTGCAATAGACATTAACAATAACGTATTTCAATATTAAATAATAAACTAAAACATAAAATATCATCACTTCAATAATAAGAAAAAAAACAAATAATTTACCTTAACCCATCCATTCCATACTTCAATATCGCAATTCACACACTTGATTGAGTATGTGGAGTTCCCTTGATTTGACAGTTTGGTATCTTCTCTGCCATTGCCTTCTCAAGGTGCACCAAATTATTAGGTCTAAATATGCCATTGTCTCCATTCCATCCACCTTTGTCTTTCAAATCGAGCAACACTGTATAAGGATATCATCTTCATGAGCATTCCATTGATGAGTGCTTCTCTTACCACTTTTTGTAGAAGCATCCATCTACACACACAACCAAGAAAAAGAAAAAAAAACTAAAGAATGAAGACATATAGAAATGTATGTATTTCTATACAATCATTTACTACAAACATCATATGAAATTGCTTAACATAATACCACAAGAAATTTCAAATAATCAAACCTCATATTCAATAATTTAATACAATATTGCAGTTTTGATAATAAAGGATGTGAATATATATAAATAAACCAAATTGTTTCTTGTCCTCAACCACTCAGTCCACATTTCTTGGGCCAAATTATCTCTCCAAGTAGTCCATGCATCAGAGGTCTCAATGTATTGGATAATTTCAGCATCTTCACATGCATCAGAGTGCATAAACCCCTCACTCAATTTAGCTTCTAGAGGGTCAAGTGTCATTTCTTTTTGAATGTGATTATGCAACAAAGAACAAGCTGAAATGATTCTACATTTGTTTTGCATTGGGTATGAAGATCTCTCCCTAAGTATACCCCATCTCATTTTAAGAAATCCAAAGCATATTTCAATTGCATTTCTAGTAGAAGAATGTTTGTAATTGAAGAATTCTTCTTTATTTCGAGGTGTGTGATTTTGCCTCCATTCATTTAAATGTTATCGCTGGCCTCTATATGGAGTTAGAAACCCTTCCCCATTTGTATATCCAGCATCACATAATTAGAAAATTCCTATATTTAGAAAATTCATTTTTAGTTAAACTTGACAATTACTATATATGTGATTCTTTAAATCAACTAGTATTTTGCATATTATATGTTTATTTACCTTTAGGCACTTTCAATCTATGTCTTCTAGAAATTGCATCTCGAAGAACCTTAGAGTCAGCTGCAGAACCTTCCCATCCAGGTAGGATATAAATGAACTGCATATCTTGTGAACAAACCCCTAAGACATTTGTGGCAATGTCTCCCTTTCTATTTCGGTATCTAGGCTTATCATTATCTAATGCATTGACTTTGATGAAAGTCCCATCCAAAGCTCCCAAACAATTCTATCATTCCAATTGAATTGTCAAACAAAAGACAAAAATTTAGTTTTATTTGAAAGATAACTTATTATATAAATAAATGTGTGTAATAAACTAATTTTTACCTTGCACCATTTCCACCTTACATCATTTGAATCGGCAAGTACAGGCTTTTGTTTCTTTAATAGTATTCCATGTAATTTGAGGATAGACTGCAATACAATCCCAAACTGCCTACTCACAGTTTCACCACTCCGCACAAATTCCCTTTTAAGAACTCTATTCTTTGCATGGTCAGAAATAGCATACAAAATATTCCTACCATTTCTTTAATATCCATATTCTTTGTTGGTGAGAGTCCACCAATACTTTGAAGCATGTTAGATAGCTTATAGAAAGCATTCCTATCCATCCTAGTGTTCTCGATGCATCTCAAGTCCGAATTAAATATCATCCTCCTAAAATTTAATTGCCTAATAACATGCCTATTGTGCTAAGTATATGACACTCTCTTATGTTTTTTGGACATTATTTTAAGCCTATAGTACCATAACATCAAGGAAAAAATCATAACTAACAAATTAAGGAACTCTAAACTCATTGCACATGTAACCATCATCAATGTCAAATCTTCATCATTGCAAGCGTCCATTTTGCCCTAACCAATAAATTAAAACATAATTAATTAACAATATAATAAAGTATTATACAAGTAAATTGCATAACATAATAACCATATTTAATTAAAGTGATATCTAACCAGAGTAATATCTAAACTCATTGCACATGTTGCTTGAATAGATTCTTATCCGCTTCAATCACAAGTATATTTCTTTATATTTTATGACATTAATAGATCCAAATATATGAGTGGTTATTGATGCTTATCTTATGTTCCTTATTTACTTTTTCCACATCACTTATTTGAATTTTTTTTCTGTTGATTTACTAGATTTTGGTGATTCCAATACTCTACAATTGGATTTCCTTTTTTTTAATTTTATCATTTTGAGTGGTCATATCTGCTAACTAGCATTTGATGTTTTTGCCAACCCTGCTAATGAATTTTTTACATTCATGTTCTTTGATTGCTTATTGATGTATGCCAGTGTATTATTCATGTAGGTTTGAGTTTGGACATATGTATTCTCTAATTATTATTATTTCAATTTTTATTTTTACCCAATTATCCAACTTAAATACGAAGGACCAAAGCATTTATATGTTAGGCCTAGCAACATTTGTTATATTAGCAACAAAGTTTAGTTGTATGTTACTAACAAAATCACAACCACCAGTCAACACCATAAAACATATATCACAACAACAAAACAACATATAATTAATCAAATCTTAATAACAAAATCACAACCACCACCAATTAATCATAAAACAAGATCTAGATAGACAACATAAAAATCACATACGATATTTCACAGATAGAGACCGGAGATGGAGATTCGCAGCAACAGCCAAGGGGTCAAGGATTTAGACAAACCGGAGAGGAGAAAGAGATGCATAGCAGCCAAGGGGCCAAGGGTTTAGACAACGATGGATTCTCTCAGCAAGATAGAGTCAATGGTATTATTGTCGTTACACAATGCAACCACATTCCTTTGCCATGGGATACTAACTTTCCATCCATAACTTGTGGGAATTATTTTCCATTAATTTGATGGAATGATTATCCCATCACAATTTAACTTTTCAATGAAAAAGGCCAACCAAACATTGGAAAGTCTTTCCCTTGATAAAAATTCCCAAGGAAGTAACCATTTCCCACCTACCAAACACACCCTTAGGTTGATCAATGAACACTTCTTCCTATAGTTCACCATTTAGAATAGCCGACTTCACATCAAATTAGTAGATGGTCGGCTTTCAATATGTTATAGTCTCAGGAAATACTTGGACAATCTCTAATCAAGCAACGGATAAGAAGGTATCATCAACATCTATGCCTTGGACCTATGAGTACCCTTGGTGATGAGACAAGCGTTGTATTTTTGGATGGTCCCACCAGTCTTCAACTTCATTTTATATATCCACTTAAGTCTAATTGTTCTCTTTCCCTCAAGCAATGTAACCAGCTCCCAAGTTCTATTTCTCTATATAGCTGCATATTCTTAATTCATAGCATTCTGACAGGCTTCCATATTTGTTGCCTTATTATATGAGTGATAGGTAAAATGGTAGTCACCTATAGAAAGCAAGTGTATGTGCCGATCAAGTCATAAAGTATGCTAAGAAGCAAGGGTATCGGTATGCAGGGAACTAGAAAAAAATAGTACTGAATCTAATCAGACCATCAACCTAATCAAAATAGTGAAGTGTGAAAACAAACCAATAACAAGAATCAAAAGTGTAAAAGGTAAGTACGTCTGATAAGCATGAAAATGGGTGTTAGCGCATAGATTTTCCATAGGGTTTGTTACGTCAGAGACAATGGTTGTATAAATTCTTACAATCTAATTAAACAGAGAGAATTCTTAAACTATGCTACTCCCTTTCTCAAGGTGGATAGCAACTAATCCCATACGATGCTAATACAGATAACCCTATGACAGCAGTACACTCTATGAACTCTTATCTAGAATAATTAGGCATTCAAAATATAGATAATTCTCCTCTCAAATTAAGTGTCCCTAATCCCATGCAAAGTAGAATCAAAATCTCTTCCTGAGACTACTCCCTATGATTGCAATACGAATGGAATGCCTTCCTAATTCACTTGGAATCATTATGGGAGGAGAACCCTCAACTCCAAAGTATCCTATATCTAGGAAAACTTGTAATCCCCTTCAATTGTGGTTTGCCTATATTAGGTGGGTTTATTAACTCATCACACAAGCACATCAAACATGAATCCATGGCTCTCACCTCAATAGAATCAAAGACAATAAAGATACACAAATTCAATAATGAAATATTACCATTAACAAATCAATGTAAAAATATTCAATTTCCACAACCAAAGTCAATCAAATTATACACCCTATAGTTCATCTATACCCTAACACCTACAAATTATTTCACCATGAAAGGAGAACAATCATCCAATCCACAAGAGACAATAGACATGATTGAAAGCACAAAAACCCCTTTTCCCTTTTTGTCTCTAAAGATGCTGACGAACTCCTTTCCTTTCTTCCACAAACACAATCAAAGGTGCTCCTTGATGGTTCCAATGGTGTGCTAGAAGATAGGTGAGCCTCCTCTTCTTGATGGATTACCCTAGAAATCTGGAGAAAGTTCCCCTCTTACTCCCTTGGCTTAGCCATCAAAAGATTCTTCAAAAACACTAATTAGAATCTTTTATACCTAACCACTTATGGTCTCCTTACGAGTGTAAAATAGAGGCTGTAAGGAGCTGATAATGATGGGACTCAGACTTTAGGAGCATCTTACGGCCATAATCTCTACTTATAAGATCTTTTTTATTGATGCTATGATCCAACTTAAGGTCGTAAGTGTTGGAATGTAAACTTTTGTGGATGGCACTTGTAATCCTTTTTATGCCCATGTGTTGCTCCTTATAAGCTCCTCTGTAATCCCTTCTTATCCGGCTTATGGGCGTAAGTCCTGTCTGTAATTACCTCTATTTGATTATTATGCTCTTCTTTACAAGAATAAGCATACAAGAAAGGTTCAAGGGATGAGGCTTATGGCCATAAGTCCAACTGTAAGGTGACCGTATAGCGTTTTGTCTAGCCTATTTTTCAATTATTGATGTTAAAAGAACTCTATCTTCTTCATTTTGGCTCCAAATTGCTTATTTTGACTCTCTCTCTCTCTCTCTCTCTCTCTCTCTCTCTCTCTCTCTCTCTCTCTCCCTCCCTCCTTATTAAATAGTACTCATCAACTAAAATTATAATTTACACCATGTTTAACGTCATCTTCCAAATAAATACCCCACTACATGCCAAATAAGTGTATAAAACAATATAAAATGATATACGATCATACATTTATCAATAACATTAGATATGAAAAATTAAGAGCAAACTTACATGTATAGTAGGTATCTTATAAGGATAACAACATCAGAGGTGTTGAGTTTTATGGTGATGCATTATTTGTGGCTGAGTCTACTCCTGCTTCATTTCTTCCCTCCAAGCTTGTAGAGGTTCCTTCATGTGCCATTGTTGCAGCTCTAGCTTCTGTTGAGTTTGGTGCATCTATTTCCCAAGGAACATCAATGTTAACTCCTGGTGCTTTAACTCTTGTGTGAGATTCACCTGAGTCTTTCAACATTACTCTTGGTTCTCTCTTTGCGTCATTTTGGCTGCAAATTACTTCTTTTGACTCTCTCTCTCTCCTTATTAAATAGTACTCATTAACTAAAATTATAATTTACACCATGTTTAACGTCATCTTCCAAATAAATACCCCAATATATGCCAAATAAGTGTATAAAACAATATAAAATGATATACGATTATACATTCATCAACAACATTAGATCTGAAAAATTAAGAGAAAACTTACATGTATCATAGGTATCTTATAAGGATCACAACTTCAGAGATGTTGAGTTTGATGGTGATGCATTGTTGGTAGTTGAGTTTGCTCCTGCTTCACCTCTTCCCACCAAACTTGTAGAGGTTCCTTCATGTGCCATTATTGCAGCTCTATCTTCTAGTGAGTTTGGTGCATCTATTTCCCATGGAACATCAATGTTAACTCCTGGTGCTTTAACTCATGTGTGAGATTCACCTGAGTCTTTCAGCATTACTCTTGGTTCTCTCTTTGCGTCAGTTCTCCAATTCCATCGAGCATCTTCATGAAAGTAAACATCCCTGCTAACTACTACACCACCAGTTATAGAGTTATAAAGTTTATATGCTTTAGATGCAGCACAGTAACCCACAAAGATACATTTCACTAATTTTGGGTCAAGCTTTTGAAGCTTGTGTGAATGAATTAATGAAAACCCAATGCATCTGAATACCTTTATATGTTTAACCATTGGATTCATACCTCCAAATGCTTCATAGTGTGTCATATTCTCCATATTTCTTATTGGAGAAATGTTTAGCAAATAAACAAAGATGCCAATTGCTTAAGCCCAAATGGTGTTTGGAAGACCCTTGCTCGTCAGAAGATTTCTTCCCATTTCGATCACAGTCCAATTCTTTCTCTTAGCAACACTATTTTGTTGAGGATAATAGGTTGGTGTATATTGCCTCTTGATTCCATTCTCTTCATAGAATAAATTGAACCCCCATGACATAAACTCCCCACCCATATCAGTTTGAAGAGTTTTTATATAATTATTGGATTGATTTTCAACAAGAACCTGAACCTCTGAAGCATTCTAAGGTCTAAAGATTTCATTTTGATAAAATACACCCAACTCATATGGCTAAAATCATCCTCAAAGAGTAAAAATACCTACTTCAACTAAGTGATTCAACTTGCATGGGTCCACACAAATCAGTGTGTATCAACCCTCATGGTGATGTTACTCTCTTAACTCTACTCACTGGAAGAAAACTCCTTGTTTGCTTCACATATATACAGTCTTCACATATCTCAATATGCTCAACTCTTGGTAGCCCGATCACCATGTTCTTCTGACTTAAAAACTTTAGGGTTGCAACATTAAGGTGTTCATACCTTTGGTGCTAAAGTATTGAGTTTAGTTGATTTTCACCTATCAAACTATATCTCTAAACATAAAAAAATCTCCAATGGAAGCATGTTGTTCTAAGTCCTTTGTATTGTTACTACTTGTGATCCAGTATTCTTGTCCATGATGGAGCAAACATAATCATCTAAGGTAACAGTGTAACCTGAAGTAAGTAACTGCCCGACGCTCAAGAGATTATGAGCTAAGTTTGACACATATTGCAGATTGTACAGCAACTTAACCTCACCATCAATGCATTCAATGCAACTGTCCCTCCTTAATCTCTTTAATATGTCCTTGTTTAATTTTCTGATTAGTAAATGTCATCCATCTCCTCGAATAAAATGCTTGTAGCCATCATATGATTCGAGAACCCATTGTCAACTAGCCACACTGAATCCCTCTTTTCCTCGCCATGATTATTCTCCATGAAGAAGTTTATTCCTTCTCGATCCTTGACTACATTTGCACTCCTATCCTTGAACCACCAATAGTCTGCCTTAATGTGTCCATATTTCTTATAGTTGTGACACTGTATATGAGCTCTGTGAGGTCTGTTTTCACTAAACCCTTTTCTCTATCCTGAACTTCTCCCATGCCTCTACTTCAGGCTCTACCTATGAATGTTCTATTGGTCTTTAACTGCTTCCCTGTCTTCATCCTTGGCACTGAAAGTTTTATTTTTCACTGAGAAAGCCTTCTCCGCAACATGATCATATACTTGTCTTAATAACTGAGCTTTGTGTGCTTGTAGTGAGCTACTCAACTCGTCAAGTGTGAGCTTCATGAGGTCCTTCATTTCTTCTATAGATGGAACCACACTGTTAAACTTAAGGCCTAAGCTTCTTAATACTTTACCGACCACCATTTGCTCGGGTACCGTGTCTCCAAGGCCTCTCTTTGATTCACCACTCCTCCTACTCTTGATATGTATCCATGTACATTCTCGTTGTTCTTCAACTGTAGGGCTTCAAAAGAATACCATAATACTTATACTTTGACGGGCATGGTTTTAGAGTTTCCTTGAAACTCGATTCTCTGAATTCCCCATACTCTCTTAGCAGTGTTCACCATTACAATGCAAGAAAAGATTGAGCGCTGCATCGCGTGATGAATAAGACATAAAGCTTTTGCATCTCCTTTTCTATTCTCTTTCAACCTTGGCTCATCATCCTGTTTAGAGAAACTCTTCTCCACCAACTCCCATAGGTCTTGAGACCTGAACAAATTTTTCATCATAATGGCCCAATGTTCATAGCCTTCTAAATTAAAAATGGGAATGGTTGGTTGAGAGATGTTCAGTGAGTTACTACCGGAAGCCATGAGCTTTTCCAAGTGGTTAAAGGTAGGGAGATTTTTTTTTTTTGGATCACTCAATCTCTGATACCAATGTTGAATTGAATACAAACATACTACTATTGATTCTTGGAAAGAGTCTCCTCTTTTAAAGTCTTACAAACTTACAAAAAACACATGGTTCAAAATACTAAAGCAACAGTAATAAAAAGATAACTAGTAGCGAGGCATATAACTCATGGCCTCATACTATTTAAACTTGCACATCACTCCATGGTTTTAATATATTCCATGCATACAATTGTAAAGAGGCACCATCGATACAGTAGATCCTTAAGCAATACTATGCTAATTTTAGGTCTTTTGGCCATGATCACGACATCTAGCTAGGAGCATACTTTAATCAGTTTCAACAATACTTGCATATCATATAACACATGAACTATATCATGAATTCTAGCACCATTCCATGACCAAGGCAATACAATAGGCACCTGGTCCAATCTGTGCCAAAATTTTATATGGCTCAATATGTCATGGACTTAACAATCGCAAGAAGCAAACAAAGAAGCTTATGGTTCAGTGCTTACAATCGTAAGCTAGACCGTAACATATTTAAAAGACCTTGCAGATGAGGCTTATGGGTGTAAGCATGCCTGTAAGACTCGTGACTATCTTCCCAACTCCCTTACGTCCTTGCTCTTAGGAAAAGGAGGAATCTCCAATACCTTAGGCAAGATTTGGAGAGAAATTTGGCCCGACATTCAAGGGGATTCAAGATCGTAGCCGTCAAGCTCATCTCAGAGGCTTGGGTGGACGTTACCTCGGCTCTCTATCCTAGGGTTTAACAAGAGGGATCCTATGTCTACTTCTATTCTTTGTATTTTGAATGCTTTCCTTCCATTAATTGGGGGCTAATTTGTAGATGTTTAGGCGTAGTTGAATTCTATGGTTTACTTTTATGAATTTGGTTGTTGGATCTTTAATGCTTTAGCTGATTTCCTATTTGCAATCATATTTATTTGAATCTAATTACATGTTTGAATGCTTTCTTGCTAATGAGGTGAAAGCTCTAGCTATCATGTTTGATGTACTACGTGACAAGTAGAAATACCCACCTAGCATAAACATGCCTCAATTAGAGAAAATTGTGAGTAAGCCTTGGTATAAGGTACTTTAGAGACTCCGTCTCTCTCAATTCTCCCGAGTGAGTTTTAGACAGTCTCCTTGCTTTTTGAAATCATGTGGAGTGGATTTTAGGAGAAATTGCATTTCTACTCTGTGTTTTGATTACGGGTAATATCTCTCTTTATGGGAGAGATTATCTACATAAGATATTGTCATTAGCTCAGGGTGAGGTTTCATAGAATGTTAATGCGATTGTGTGGTTATCTGTATCAACTCTGCGCCTATTCAGTTACTCTTCACCTGAGAAATCAAGGTTTAGTATAATTCTGGAAACCTCTCGTTTCAAATAGGATTACATACCTAGACAACCTTTGTCATGTACTTCACCCTCGGTTTTATTTCCCGTAATTTCTAGTTTCCTTTTGGCTTTGTTTACACAGATCACTTCACTCATTAGGCTAATTTTTGGATTTAGAGTATTACTATTATTCACCTTCTTCCCTGTGGACCGACATTTTGCACTTCAAGCACACTTTATTACATGATCGGCATGTACACTTGCGTGCGTCCCTGTCATTTGTCTATGTTGGCCTATTTTCAATCTATCAATAATTATCTTAACTTTATCAATTATGACTTGCACTTGCTCTAAACCAAGTATTTTCCTACTGCCTCCTTCCCAACACAAAAGTATTCTACATCTTCTACAATTTAAGCCCTCATATGGAGCCATATAGATACTCTCTTGATAATTATCGTTATTAATAAACTCTATGAATGCCATGCGTAGCTACCATAGAACTCTATGACATAAGCTTTGAGCATTACTTTAAGGGTGTGTTTGGATGCAAGGGTTGATCCCCAAAGATTAGGGATCAACTCTTGTGGCATGTGCATGCAAATGTTTGGGCATGCACCAAAAGGCATGGAAAGGGAATAAGGGTGGAGTGCATGCCTCTCAAACCCTTCATGCTCATCCCCTCATTTTGGGGGGATTGAACATGCCTTGATAAGAAATTTAATTTTATACCCCTTATAGATAATGTATTTACCTTTATGCCCCTCAAATTAAGATTTTTTTATTTTTTGAATAATGTTTTGGATGAAAATTAAAAATCTCATTTATTTTTAAATATTAAATTGATTAAAATTTTAGTGATTTAAAAATAATTAATTTTGGTCATTTGTTTATTTTAAATAAAATAATTAAATTGTATTCATCTATTAAAATGCATAGATTTAAAAATTTATTTAGAAAATAAATGCATCAATAACTTATTTAAAAAAAATATTTATAGAAATTGGAGCCATTTAATAATTTTTTTATAATTAAAAAAATATTATTTAATTAAAATATGAGAAAGGACAAAAGTAATTTTACTAAATTTTTTCCATGTATCCTCTCCTATTCTTTTCCACATTCCCTCAATCAAACATTAATTTTGTTCCCATCTCCAATCCCCCTTCCCTATTTCTATCCCCATCCCCATCTCCATCTCCTTCCCCGTTGCCATTCCCATCCCCATATTCCCATAATATAAAATGCATTTCTGACCAACTTCACATGCATTAATTACTTAACAAATTCAGAAATGAACGCACGTACAGACATAAATGTATATACATGCTGCTCGAGCACATAGATATACGCCATCATATCTTCACAATAACTACAAGCATTGAAATAAAAGGCTAGCCATGAGATACACAATCAGGTACAAGATGTTCAATGGCTTCAAGCAGTGGGATACGATGCCTGCATAGCAATGCCACATAAACCCTCCTTTGCATCAACATCGCTCTCCATCCTTATATATCCATTCTTTCCCCATGACTCACCCCATGAGTTCGAGGCATTAGAGAAGACTTGGATTGTGTTTGTTTTGGATGGCTGAGATTTGTTGATCAAGAGGTTTGTATTAAGTTCGAGGCATGGAAACTGGTCAAGCGGTGCAGCTGAGAAGAACCTGACGCGTGTGGTGTGACTAAGCTGGCTCGTTTCATTTCAGTCACTAAAATTTTACAGAGATATATATTGTGTTTTCATATAAGAATGTTTAATGTTTTTTCTGGAAATATATGATGTGTGAGCTTGTATGAATTTTCAAGAGAAATAGAGTGGGTTTTAAATTTTTCTTTGAATACCAAAGTTGTTCCTCTTGATCTCTAGTTTCCATATAGTGATTATCAAGGAAACCATTCATTCTGATACACTTCATCAGCCAATTTGGAAGCTCTTTGCCATGATGGAAGAGAGTGACTTCATGCAGATTAAGGCCTTGTATAGCAAGAGTAGGGGCAACTCAATTCCAGTTCTTGGGTATAATATGAATACAACGATTTGCCAAACTATTAAGAATTTGAAAAATTAATCTGATGTGAGAATTCAATCTCCAGGCCTCCAGCAGAGAACCATACTTGATAGCTTTAACAAGATCTACATTGGAAGTGAGGATAGTCCTAATGTTCATCTTCCATTCGTTCCATATACTCATAGCAAATTCATTGCTTTGGCTTCAGCTTCCACATCTGACTCAGCTGACACACAACAGCATCTAGCACAGATTAGATTTGATAAGTGATCCACAACAATAAATCTGACTCCAGCAGAAGAAGACTCATAATTTAAGGCTGCAGCTGTGAACATAATAGGGCTGCCTGAGAAAGAGAAATTATTCAGCAGTATAGTTTTCCCAAGATGATTAGTTTGAGAAAAGAAATACTCCCTGACAAGACCAATTGCCCTAGAAGACACCGCCTTACAATCTAGAGGCTCATCTTTGAAAATTTTGTTACACCTAGCTTTCTAGACGAACCAAGCTATCAATGATTGAGTGAAGATGTCATTACCAATAATATTATGATCAAGCCAAACTCCTGATGAGATCCCATCAGCAAGATTTATAGGTTTCTTAATCTCAAAACAAATCATATTCCAAATAACTTGAGCTTTAGAACAATTGAGAAATAAATGTTCAGCAGTCTCAAGACACAGATTACAAAAACAGCAAAAATCTTGAGGGCCCAAGTTCAACCTATAAAGGTAAGTCATGTGTTTTAACACCATTATGCAGCAATATCCACATGAAGTGTTTGACCCTTGGAGCTACATTGAGGTGCCACAACCGATTCTAGCCATCCCAATGATCCACCAAGTTCTCATTCCGGTTAAAATGAGAATAGACCATAGAAGAAACTTTAATGCCTTTAAGACTTAAGGAACCAAACCTAGAAATTGTTTTGATTATAATTTACTTGACCGTGAAAAATTGCATTATCATTCAGCTAATTCCAAAAATATTCTTTAACATATTTATATTCCATTGAGAATCGATCAACAGATCAGAAATAAGAACAGACTCAGCATCAAAATCCATGTTAATAAATGTGGGTTTAAAAGCGATAGGAATTTCAAAATACCAAGGATCATAAAGGAAAGAGGTATTAGAGGGATTAATGTTGTTCAACCATTTATAATATTGGCATTTCTACACAGCTAGACCCCTATAGAACCAAGAACAACGAGCTAAAATGCTACTTGTCCAAAGCTTGAAATCACCATATTTGTGCTCAATAATGTAAACCCACCAAACATTATGCTTATTAAAGATGCTGAAAACATTTTTAGAAATTAAAGAGATTTTAGATAAACCTAGTTTGCGAATAAAGAGCCCCTCTCAGAGCGATTAAGTGTCATTTCATTCCAACTCACTGAGCTGATACCCTTTCGATTGCCATCCTTAGACCAAAAAAAAGACCCTGGCAGCTCTGGAGATTCGATCAAGAATGCATTCAGGGACTGGGTAAAACAAAGAAGTAATACAAGAGTATGGACATAATCGAGGATTAATAAGGATTGTTTTCTCAGCTGGGGATATTCGTGATTTCTGCCAAAAGGAAATTTACTTCTCAATCTTATCAATCAAAGAAGAAAAATAAGAGAGTGCTAATCTCTTTGGAGACCAGGATTCCCAAATAGCTAAAAGGGAAAGAACCAACCTTATACCCAAGAATGCTGGCTATACTTTGGTGAGGCGATTATTCACACGACTGGGAAAAACGATTTAAGATTTGGAATTATTGACTCTCTGAATCGTTAACTTTTCATAAATGAATAAACATAGTTTGATATTTCGGGAAATTTTTCCTAGAAGCCTGAGTTATGAGGATGAGATCATCTGCATACATTAGGTGATTGAAGTTTGCAATTTGAACTATATTTGAACTCTAGGATCAAGTTGTTTTTCATAGCAAAGTTCAACATGGCAGTAAGATTTTGAGCAACGAGAATAAAAATATAAGGGGAAATCAGAGTAGAACTAGGAAGTAAGGTTTTTGTTCACGAAAATAGCGTATGAAGAGAGCTAATGCATGTTTTTATCCAAATGATCCATTTGCCAGGGAAACTCATTTTGGTTAGTATGGCAAGAATTGTAATCCAAGTCAACATGTCATATGCTTTCTTAATATCCAACTTAATCAACATCCTAGGGGGCAGGGGGGAATCATATCATTATCATTGGTGTGGGCCACACCTTGAAGAGTAATAATATTATTAAAAGGGGATCCACCATTGACAAAGCCACATTGTTCTTTACCAATCGATCTAGGGAGAACATTTTTCAATCTATTAGCCAAGATTTTCAAAATTATTTTGTAACAAACATTGCAAACGGATATGGGACGGTAATCAAAGGCACATTTGGGGTTAGATTTTCTTAGAATCAAGGCAATAAATGTCCTACCCCAAGCATTCGATAAAATAGAGTGCTAAAAAAATACATGATTGCTGTTGTAAGAACATCTCCAATCTCATTCTAATGTAATCAATAGAATTCAACATTGAATCCGTCTGGTCTAGGGCTCTTACCAGACGGGGAGAGAAAGAAGGGCTTGATGAATCTCTTTTTTTTGTAACTTCACTGATAAGCATTTCACCATCACTAGCTGACCCTTAAGGAAGATCATCAGGAAGAGCAATGAGAACCTCTTGGAAGTTATGTTTGATCAGCTCTTTCCAAAGATCTGAAAAAAATTATAGAAAACCTTGCAAATATTTTTATGGTCAGTGAACAAGTTTCCATTTAAATCCAAGATATGAGTGATAGAGTTGTAATTATTATGGAAACGAACAGAATTATGAAAGAATGTAGAATTATTAGCACCGCATTGAACCCACATGAGTCTAGCCCGTCGAGCCCACATGATAATGTTCTGTTTATGAAGAGCAGAGAGCTTATTATATAAAATGGAAAGAGAGAGAGAGAGAGAGAGAGAGAGAGAGAGAGAGAGAGAGATCAATCGTATCCCTAACTCACAACCCAATGTATTCCCGAGGGATAGAAGAAACAGTCTTCTTGGGATTCTGGGCGATATCTAGAATAGAAGCTCCCTCGGGATTCAGAGGCTCACTAGCCTTACTCGCTTTCCATTCTTCAAACCAAGAGACAAGTGTGTGCCAGAGGGTTTCTCAGTGCCTTGAGAAGTGTGAAAAGTCTCTGCCTCAGAGATATGCGCTGTTTCAGAAGTAATTAGACTCGAGAAATGAATCCCTATACGCAGCATAGCCGCTCCTGCCTCTAACCGAAATCCCTCCACGTGGCAATCATGCGGAGACGTTCGAGGCAATTGAGACGTTGGATCGAAAAACAACACTGTCACGTGAGGTCACATGCACCGCACATGATCTCTACCCTCCAAGACCTCCGGTGCCACCGCGACCTCCTCCTCGACCCATTCTTCGGGTCACCAACATCTAGGGACCGAAATCAGTTTCAATCGACTCTTTCAAGGTATTCTTTTCCCCTGTGATTTCTGGCGGTTTTTGGTCAATCCCTGCATCCATGCCTTCACACAAAGTCTAGGTGTCCCTGACCTCTTACCTCTGTCGGTCACCTAGATCCTGGCAAAGGGATTGAGAGGGACTGTTCAGACTCCCTGAGTTACGGCGGCTACAAGCATTCGACCCATGACCAACTAGTCCGCAGTTGTAACACAACACGGGGAGACATTCATAGAAAACCACGGCAAAATCCCTATATTCGGCATCTCCAATCCAGAAGTCCTGCTTCAAAGGTTTGGCAAAGTCAATCTCAACACAGATGCGGGCATATTTTGACCTGGACAAAGACAAAGTAAATTCATCAATTTTAAGTAAACGTCCAAACAAAGAAGATATAGTGTCTAGAGATTCCCCGTCCCAGAACTCAACGGGAAGATAATTGTTCATATTTTAAACATTGTGAGGTTGTAATAATGCAGATGCATGTGCATATTTATGTATTTGCATATATATATGGATGGGTCGGGGTAACATACGTGAAATAAAAATTTTTGACATGGTAAAATTTATGGGTTTTCAAAAACTTGAATCAAACTTGCTCTGGTAACTAGTTACCAATTATGCGGTTACGTACCTGACCCCAACAAGACTAGAATCATTTTTTAATCTTTAAATTAATTATTGAAAAATTAATTAATTTAACAATAAAATTTTTATAATGTTCATACTCCATAGGATGCAAAATATCTTCCATATTAAAGCTCAAAATATAAAAAAAAACTATTTTTAGAAACAAAAACATGATATCATTTAAATTTAAATAAAATCCATAATTTAATAAAAAGAAATGGATTAAAAATTAAAATAAAATTAATGATAAACTTAAAAATTAAAATTTTTTTGTAGCCCATCCATATCATATAGAAATATAAGTTTTCTATGAAAAGTGAAACAAAATCGTTGAAAACTAGGTCTTAACCTTTGGTACATATTATTTCATATGGAAAATTTCAAAATCAAACCTTGTGGTTTCCCTTTTATGAAATAGGGACAGAGAATTTTTTTTATTTTATTTTATTTTATTTATTTTTTATTTCTAAACCATACAGTTTCTCAATCTAACAATAATCAAGGAAAAACATGTGTTAACTCTCTTTTATTTGATAGATTTAAATCATCAATTCAATTAAAAATTGCCATGTTGCATTAAAAACATGATTTTAAACGTAATTTTATTTGGTTTTTGTGATTTTAATTTTTCTTTGTTTTTTGTTGGAATTTTTGGAGGGATTAATAGTAAAAAAAAAAAATTTTGTATGCCATGTATATATATGGGTTAGCTCTCAAATGATATTATGATTTTGTGCATGTTAAATAAGTAAAGTTAATACTGTTAACAGTTTTTGTTAGCTAGAGAAACCATTAAAAAAAAATTTTCTGTCCCTATTTTGCAAAACCGGAGAACCACAAGATTTTTTTTTTATAAATTCATCCTGTTATATAATATAAAGCTATATTATAATTAATTTGAGTTAGTACTTAACCTGAATACTTGACCCAAACCAAAACTTTTCCATGTTTTCAAAATTTTAACTTGAACCAAAAAACCTATTCAGTTAACTTAGGGGTCGTTTGGCATTATTGCTAAATCCAAATTTTTGTTGTCAATTCCAAATTTTGTAAACAAAACAAAAAAACACGTTTGGCAAGATATTTTTGTTTACAAAAATTTTGAAAACAACATCCATGTTTTCAAAAAAAGTGAAAACACAATTTTTATATTTTCAACTATTTTAAAAATGTTTTCAAAACATTAATTTAACCCATTAAAGACATAAATTACAATTTTTTCTCATAGGCATTAATGATTTAGATAAGCATGCCAATTGATCTCAGTTTTTCTTCATAATTTTTTTCCTTGATTTTTTCTGATCTCAAAAGTCATTTTCTCCCATTTATTTTTGATATTTATTTCTAAATTTTTTGAAGATAGTTAGGAAATTTGAGATAAAGATAATTAAAGATTTAAAATTTTTCTTCTGAAATCTCCTTCAATTTTTTTCCTTTTTTTAAATGTTTTCCAATTATCACAAAAGATCTATATATAACGTGTTCCTTTTTATTTAAAAATATAATTTTAAAAAAAATTTGACATCTCATTAATTTTATTTTATTTATAAAAATATTATTTTTTAAAATAAATTTGTTTACTAATACAACTTAATTTTGTCTACTAATATAAAAAAAATATAAAAACTATAAATATATAAATTAAGAAAATAATAAAAAAATTTCTAATATATATTTTTTCCTTTTGTGTTTTTTGTTTTCGAAGCATACAACTTTTATATCACAACATGTTTTTGTTTTCATAAAATTGGCAACAAACAAAAACAAAGCAAAGATGAAACAAGATTAAAACAAATAAACAAAAAAATAAAAAAATAAATAAATAAATAAAAACAATGCCAAATGACCCCTTAAATTTTAATCCATTTCAATCTTTTGGGAATGATTTGAGTTTTTGATTTTTTTTTTTTTTTAATCTACCTCCAATATGTGTTTTCATGTGTGAAATGTATGTCAAATATTAATTGTATTTATGATTAGCTATTAGGAATGCTTCCTGTTTTTCAAAGGTACATAGTAGGTGTCAAATTTCTAAGTTTTAAAACCCGACCAATGAAACACGGGCATACTAGTTTCCTCACCATACCGATGTTTAACACAAATACACTGTGGGCATAGTTAGATACAATGTTCACACTTTTTAACACAATAAAATATAATTAAATAAAACAAACACCTCTCAACACAACCAAACGAGGGTTTAGATTGCAATGCTTCACCCAGCAACAGAAAAGAAGTAAAGAATGCCCATAAGTAAAGAACAACCGTCAGAGTTCGAATTGCTTCCACCACTACCTCCATGGTGGAGATCATCCTCAACCGATGCAAGCTCGACTAAACAGCTGTCCCCTAGGTCATCATTTGCACCATCCCCATTGTAGTTCCCATATTTGTCTTATCCTTTTTGTGATAAAGGAAAACATAGCGAATTCCTCTCTTTCCCTCAACCAGGCAATCGCAAGCCGGCCATTTCGAGACCTTGTCGCCACACTCTATCTATAATCCTTACTCTCTCCCTGGTTACTATAGCTTTGAAGAGGTGAGCTACCGGTCATAGCTCCTTGGCATCGTCGACGATGAGGTGAGGATAAGGTGCTATCTCGAGTTCATTGGCAAGTGCTTAAGGTTAGTTTCTTCTGGATTATCGTAGGAGCTACAGCCTTAGTGTTAGTTTCTTCTGAAGCTTGGTCGTTTTGCTACAACTTGTGATGTTCTTAATGCTAAGCTTAGCACTTCTATCTTTTTGTAAGCCTCCTTCTAGAACTCTTTATATATTTGACAAGTGTTGTTTTGCTGGGTTGGGTTCTCATGGGGCTAAAACTTATGTATGCTTTACTTAATTTAACAAATGCCTGTCTAGAATGTATTGAATGTTTTTGATAAATTATTATGCTAAGCGGTAATCATTTTGAACGTAGTTATATATAGATAGTTGTATGTTGTCTCTGCAGCCTTATGTGCATAATCTTGGTGTTTAATTGAACTTTCCCACCCAAATTGAAGAGAATCATAACCTTGCTTTGATTTAAAACCAGCTTTGAAACTCATGCTTAGATTGATGATTTAATATGTATACCCTGATTTGCTAATGCTTTTGAACAGGATTATCTCTGAAATGTTGAAAGCCAAAGATGGATATTATGCTATTCATTTATTCGTAATTATGGTGGTTAGATGTTAGCTTAGTTTAGATTTTGTGCAAGTTTATGACTTGCAACTTAGTTTATTCTGCAGCCGTGAATATGTCACTCCACTTGCGTACATGATGAGCTGCAACCATTTGTATATTATATATATAATTACTATATATATATATATATATACTCACAGACTGATGTAACCCCATGAATGTAGTTTGTATATGCTTATATATAATACTACATTTGAATGATACCCCAACATACCCTTTTTCTCCAGCTAGTAATGTGTGACAACATGCATGTTTTGCTGACACCTTGTTCTTTTTCACATTGTGATAATGATATGTTGGCTTACCCAAGGATAGTTCTTGATAGTTGATTGTAATGCTTGTGTATATGTTCTCTCCTGCACTGTTGTCTTAGAGAATTTTTGCATGGGATTGTGTTCTTGACAACAAGGTTATAAGCTATGAAACATGGACACATATACGAGGACATGACACAATATGACACGGACATGACAATATGGAAATTTCTGAAAATTAAGGACACGGGTACGACAGAACACGGCAATAAAAAAGTATTATATATGCATTTTTTTAATGTAAAATACTCATTGTAAGTGGAAATAATTATATTTCCTATTTAAATATAAGTAACTTTAATAATAAATCTATTGCAATTTGTTATAGTACGTTCTAAAGAAAGAGACTTTAGCATTCAAGTAATAGTAGTAAATATACTAACACGAAAAAGCACATCCTTCATGTTCAATTTAAAGATAAACATGCGAAACAAAACAAAAATTTCAAGTTCAACTTATAACAATAGGATTAATTTCCATATCTTCCTCATTGTAAAAAAGTATTTTCTCCATCTCCAGTTCATCAAAAGATAAGTTAGCAACTTCAAGAACACCAACATCTTCAAATGAGTCAAAGTCATCACCATCAATGTCCCAATTCTTGGATTCCCCTTCATTGTATTGAGGATACCTTCTTAAAAATAGTCAAAGATTAGTAGGTACATACACCAACATCTTCCGTGTGTTGATGATTCATCTTGTTACTCTTAAGTGAGTAAATAAAAAATATGTGCTCTAACTTCTTTCATAGCATGATGATGAGGAAGGTTGTCCAGGCTTTAAAGCTAAACCTTGAAGTAAAGGTGTAGATGACCCATGAACCAACTACCAAGACTATGGCTCTAAATTCCATCTATCTTATAATGAATCAAAAGATCCAAAAGCATCCAAAGCTTCCGGAAAATTTGGCATACTCTTGAAAAATCACCTTCCTCTCCTCATTATAAAGAAAATCTCTTCTTAAACATTTATTTTTTTCCTCGGATATTTTCTCATCTACAAGTGGAGGAACACAATTTGGGACCTCATTAAGCCACTCATTAGAATAGTGCCTATACATTGAATATAAATTCAAATTTTTATTAATTAATATATTATTCATTTAACTTATTATAATATGCATTAATAAATACAAAAAGTCAAGAAGGTTACCTTGAATTTAAAGAATGGACCGTGCAATGAAGTGGCAAGCTGCTCTTGGTCCATCGATCAATAAGTATAGCATATATAACCTCATAAAAGATTGGTTTTTCCTCTATTTGTCTATGTTCATGGATGTAGATGGTTTGTCTTCACCTTTTAAATCATTGTATCCCACATCTCATACATCAAGTGAAGTGGTCTATCGGTGTCTATAACCCGAAGCATATCATAGATAGATGTAGTAAAAGAGATAATATAATCTTGTTGGTCCCACCATGAATTAATCCTTTCACCTTTGTAGCTTTAGAAACATAATCTTCTTTATAAGAGGACTATTCTTTCTAATGATCATGCTTTGAAGACCTTGTTTAATATGTTTGAATCGTTTTAACATGATTATAATAGATGCAAAAAAGTTTCCGCAATAGCAAGCAATTTCAAAGACACAAAAGCATTGAATATTACCAACCTCATTGAATGATTCATTATGAAATTCCTCATGAAAGAGCATCATCCCCAACTTCGGTTATCCATAACAAAGCATCATAAGTGACTTTATTTTTTCAGTGTTTTCAGAGGCACAAATATTTTTAAGAGTAAGATTGAGTGTATACATTACACAAGGTGTCCAAAAAAAATATAAGAATCACAACAACAAAATTGATCATTAGTGACAAATTTAGTTTTGACTAATTAGTTTTTAATCACAAAAAGAAGACATAACATGACAAAATCATTATTTCGTCACTCAATTTCCTTTATTTGAAGATTATGGGAATGTCACAAATGATAAAATTTTACCTCATATTTTGTGACAATTCATACCATTTTATGACAAATTGGTACAACGTTGGATAACAAAAACGCATGTAAAATTGGTGACATATATCAATTTTGTCACGGAAAAGGTATCATTATGTGACGAAGATATAAATCATCACATTAACTCTTTAGCGACGGAGCAAAGGCGACAAAAGGTGGTGACGGCAAAAAAATGTCACAAAATGTTTTTAGTGACAAAAATATATTTTTTTATGACAATATTGCATATGTCAATAATTGGCAAATTTGATGTAGTGAATATTGTGTCGCCACCAATGATCATGCCACTTTACATACCGGTGTATTGTCGATTATTACTTGAACAACATTATGAGTTCGAATTTCAGTTATAACACCTTTGATCAATGTCGCCATGTAATACTTATCTTTATACTCCCTTTCACAATTAACACTTTTTAAAACAATAGCCTCACTTTTAAAAGAAGCCATAAAATTTATTAATGGCCTTCTTTTTGCATCAATCCATCCATCACATACAAGACTTACTCCTTTTTCCTTCTATGTTCCCTTTATGGGTTGCAACAAACTCTCTAAACGTGCTCTTTCATTTTGCAACAATGTAGTTTGCAAAGCATTATATCTGGAGGTATATAGCTAGAAAATAACATTATTGGTGGCATATGTGATTGCACTCACAAAATAAGGATTTTTGCAAGGCGAAAAGGTGATCGTCAAGAATAAAACATCCGAGCAATTTCAGAATCCAAATTCTCTCAAGTAGTTTAGTTAAATACTTTTTCTAAAGCTCCTTTTTTTTTAGTCCCTGAGCTCTCACCTTTATAAGATGTTGTGCCCAAAGCAACTTGTGCTTGAGAGGAAGGTTGTAATGGAATTGTTTTTTATCTTCATTTGAATTCAACTTCTTCTACTATTTTATGCATTTCACTAAGATGATGTTGTGTAAATTTTGCACATACCGAAATCCCATGACCACTAAGCTTCAACAAATAGACTTTGACCATAGAATATGAACCTTTAAGAGTGATATTACAATAGCTACATTGAAACTTATGGTGCCTCCTTCTTCATTTGTTTTTGGCAACTTTGTTACATATTTTCACAATGGTGTGTTACTATTATCATCTTGACTATCAAAATGTGCATTATCTTTAGGAATGCTACCACTTGAGAATGAACCAATGCTTGCAATTGAAACTTTGGTTTTGGAAGTCATTCTAAACAAAGAAAAAAACCCTAAGAATAATACAACTAAAATGAGCATAAAAATTGAAATAAAATACAACTAAAATAATAAACCCAAATAAGATTAATATAAAGAAAACTATTATAGCAAAAATATAAACTAATTTGTTGAACTAGAACTCCCAAATGGGGGTTAGCAAGTTGGGATTTTGAAGGAATAATATCTTCACTTTCTCTACTAAAAAACAAAATATAAAAAACACAATGTTTATATAATAGAAAAGTTTATAAGAGTGTAATCATATAAAGAATTTTCTATACCTCTCTTGTTACTCACAATGAAGGAATTTTCGGTGATTTGAGTGGAGCTTTGAGCCCTACAGAGGTTTGTGTATAGAGTAATGCTATATTGAACGAACAAACCACACGAACCAGCCACACAACCGATGTGGCTGGTGACGTGGACTTTTGATATTTTTTTTTTTAAATTAACTAAAAAGGAGAGAAACACCCACGTGAGGCATTCTCTTCTCTCGGGTGTCCTCTCCTGAAATTAGGGCAATGTTGAAGGCCGATGCTGCCACCGCTTCCCTCCCCCTCTCTCGGCAGTCCTCCCCCGCTCTCGGCCGATGTTCAAGCCACCGTCTCCTCCCCCGCTCGTGATCAGTTCACTCCCCCGCTCTCGGCCGTTGTTCAAGCCACCGCCTCCTCCCCGCTCGTGATCGGTCGCTCCCCCGCTCCCAGCCGCTTCACTTTCCCCGCTCCCGATACCCTGCTCCGACCGCTCTCTTCCTTCCCCTGCTCCCGCACTGCTCCGCCGCCGCTTTCCTCCCCGCTCACGGCCGTCGCCCCTCTCTCGTTTGGCTTTGAAGAGAAACTAGGGCATAGATCGGCCCTAGTTTGTATCTCTCTCGTGTTCTCTTGTGTCGGACTCTCTCGCTCTCTCTCTCTCTCTCTCTCTCTCTCTCGTGTGGCTCTATGCTCCCGGCCGCCGCTTCCCTCCCCTGCTCCCGGTCGCTGCCCCTCTCTTGTTTGGCTGGTTCTCTGAATTTCTTGACACAAAAGCCCAGCTGGCCTTGAAATCAGGTACAGAGACAATGATGCCCCTAAAAATTTCTATCCTTCCTTCACCTCTCTACAACGATGGCATAGTGGCTTGGATGGCCTAGTAGGCAACCACCACTGTTATTGATGTAGAGGGAGGGGGAAGGATGGGAGAACATCATTGCTTGAATCTGAGCCTCTGTTTTAATTCGATTGTTTGATATCTATATTCAGCATGAGTCATTTTGTTGCATCATGTATTTTGTTCTTTCGAAGTGGCTGGTTCATGTGGTTTGTTCGTTCAATATAGCATTACTCTACTCTTTAGTAATGTTGGTCTTGGCCGTGATGATTTGCCCTATAAAAGATTATAGAAATTGGGTGGCGTGGCAACTTTAGTTGCAGCCCTTGATTCATGTTTATCCATGTAAAAGAATAGAGGGGAAAGATCTGAGCCTTTTTCTTCTTCTTAAACTGTTTGTTATTGTTATTGTTAGTGTTCCAAGAGTTCCAATGTACAGGTTGTTGTTATTATTTTTAATGCAAGGGCTAGTTCATAATGTGAATTGAAGGTAATGATATTTAGTATACAGGAGGATAACTTTGAAGGCGATTCTTGCTTTGCAGATGAAGTAAGCACTTGAAATTACATATTTGGTATACAGGAGGGATGCTTCTAATGGTATTATGTTTGCTTGAAATCTATTTTATTTCTTTCAGTAATTTGTAATTGACAAACCTTTGTAAAGAAGGTCAGTCAACCGTCTCTCACTTATCCAGGGGCATACAGAAAATTAGTTGTTAAACTTAAGGTAATCACAAGTGTTTTGGAAGTCATACATTCCAAATGAGATGCTAGATTATGTTGAGTTTCAGGGTTTTGGGTCTTGGAGGCTTATGAATTCTTATTGATATTTGGTCTATTTTTTGCTTTAAATGAACTGAATTCTTGACTATCTTTTTTTTTCATCAATAAAGGATTTGGGCCTTGTTGGTTTTGATCTGGATGATCATGGAAACAATTTGAGTTGGAAAGGAGAGATCTTTGTTGTGAATTTATTTGGAATTCTGGATTGGAGGAGAATTTTGTTCTTGTGGGTTGTTATATAAATTGAGCTTATGCTTTTCAGCTGTGGCTTTGCGCTGCAGCAATGATTGTTCGAGAGGTTTTCTTAGCTCTATTTTTCTATGCTATATTGACTGAATGATCTTCTCCAAACCATGTTATAGCAGTGATTGTTATGTTCTTGTCTGCCATCTACGACTCATCGATCCTATTGGATTTCGAGGGTGATCGAACTCATCATGCTCACAAAGCAGTGTTGAGAGTATTGATAAAAATATGTTTAATATTTGTGTGACAGGAAATACTTGTGTATATGTTTATTATTGTTATTTTTACGATTTGCCATCTTTTGTGCATTTACTCTTTTCGCTTGTATGTTGCCATACTCGACGTATTTTTCTTAAAAATTTGCAGATATGCTAATGAGCCTAATATCATGAAGTACATCAAGATAGCGAGCCCATTCCGGGTGATAAGACAAGAAGAGATGTCGCATTGAGGTGTCGATGGATGCTAGTGAGTTCTTTAAAGCAGCATTCTAGAGGCTGCCATGATCTTTAATAGCTTCTATTCTGGGTTCATAATGCTTCAATCATCCAAATATTTTATTTCAAAGGGTTGTTTTACTTTAACTTCCTAGAATACTTTTTAAGAAATTTGGCCATTTTGTTCTCCAATTAATAATTTGTGTTTGGCTTCTCAAAGTCTGACATCATGTGCTTGATTCAATTCATTGTATCTTCTAAAGAGTAAGAAACTTATACTCGGTTGTTAACTCATTTATTAGTGTAAATGCTGGTGAGAGGTCGAAGACCGGGGAGAACAGCAGGGAAGGGAAGTATGATCAGGTGAGTTTGTAAGAGTTGTTTCAGTCACTGTGATTTACCTGTGTTCTCCTTTGTCCATTATTATCTCATGTGTAATATTACTCATTTGAGCAGAATGTTGGTACCAAACCCCGACATGGAAAGCCGAGAAGGTGCAAGTGCTCAGTAATCCTCATTTAGTGGAAGGAGGGAATTCCAACAGTGATGAAGATGCTAAACTAGGCTAAGAATAAATAATGTTGTGCTTGACTCAGTTTGTAACCTTAAATAAATAATTACACCCAATATATGTTGTGCTTGACTCAGTTTGTAACCTTAAACGTACTAGCATTGAGTAGCCTATGTTATCAACTTGGCTGAGAATGTGTTGCCTGCACTCTCCTTTGTTTGTAACCTACTGCAGGTTCAGATATGTGGATGGCTGCAGATATATTTTTCAGTATTCACAAATCTTCAGTATTCCAACCCTAAATCCGAACACAAAAATTATTATGTTTATCTACAAAACCATCTCTTCATCAAACATAAGTAATAAACACAAAAAAATCTTATAACATGAACACAAATTCTTGTAACACAAACCATCTCTTCATCAAATATAAGCAAACACAAAAATTCTTATAAACACTCGAACTCGAACTTATAACACAATCAAACATAAACAACAAACACAAAAAGTCTTATAACATGAACACCTGAACCTGAAACTTTTAACACAAACAAACCATCTCAATATCAAAGATGAGCACCATACACAAACAAATGAACCATCTCTTCTTCAACATGAGCACAAAATTTTTGGTTTTCCTCCATGAGCATGAACATGAATACTTACACACAAATTATGCCTTGCACTATATAAGTAACTTGCACCATAATACGATTCCCTGAAAAAATAAAATGTAAACATCACAACACACCTCAATCACTAAGTACTAAATGAAAAAATAAATATGTACGTCTTGCAACTCACCTTAATCAGAGCTCATTGCATTGGCTTGAAAAACCTAAAGAACTGTGATGCATGTCCAAGTTGATCGATATAGAATTTGAGTTAACATAATAAAAGAGATTATAATCAAACAAATCATTATTTCAAATTAAATGATTCAAAATTCATAATTTGGACATCAAACATAATTACAAGAGAATTACCACACTCTCTTGTGTGCAATGATCATCTTTTATAATTTTCTGAGCTAATGCCTTTCCTTTTGTTTGTGGCTTCTGCCAATAATAACATGGATGTTATACAATAAAAAAAACCCATCGGAAAAAACTAAAGAAGTAATGAATATGATACTACATAAAAATACCTTTTTCTTGTTTCTGATTATTATTTCTTCAACTTTTGACTTCTTCCTTTTTGATGGTGGATGACCCTTACTCCGCACCTTCAAAGGTGTGAGAAATTTTTGGTGTGGCACATTAGTCACCTCCGACAACACAGGACAAAATTTTTCTTTGCAAGTTGTGTTGTCCATCAAATTCTCAATTGCCTCATCCACATATTTCATCAAGAACATGTATTTGTTATTTGACTCTGCTCCAAGTTCTGCGGCTTTAGTAAAATGAGAACACAATTTATTGTACCGCAGTTTCTCCTCACTGGTTTGTGGGTCATCATAACAGTTCTGTACATATGTATGCATGCGTTTGATGTCCTTCCTCCATCGTGGTAAAATATACCTAGAAGGTATGTCTTTCACATTCTTCTCAATAAGCACCTTGCAAATGTACCTACAAATAATCCCCTTGAACTCAAACAACTGACATGAGCATTTAATGTCAAATTCTTCCTCGTTAGTGTAAACATTGTATACCACTTGCTTTCTAAATACACATTCTTTCCCTTTGACAATGTCAGACACCTGAAATGAGCAGATTGCCCCATGTGAACCAGTGAGAGTAAGATTGCAATATATCATGCCTCGCAACTCATCTTGAAACAATTTAAAAATTTCATTTGTGTATGCTTCTTGTAGTTGCTTCTCAAAGTAGCAATCGGTGATTAATGGAAAACACGAGTTAAATGAAGCAAAATCAGCTTTGTTCTCCTTCTCAATCTTGCTTTTCAAGGCATTATCATATTGCTCAACAAACTGCTTCAATGAAGTCGTCAGACCAACATAACCATCAAAAAATGCATTTACGCTTTCACTTCTTTGAGTGGTAGACATTCCAGCCCAAAATATGTCTTTAACATATACAGGAGCCCAACGATCACGGATTTTGAATAGAGAATTCAGCCATTCATTTTTCTCAAGGTTATAGTCCACCATTATCTTCAAGTATGTGTCTTCGAACTCTTGAGAATCCACTGCTTCATATGTGATGTGTTTCAAAATCTTCTTGATTGCTTTGTATTCATTTAAACCTCCAAGCTTCTCAGGAACCTTCTTCATGATATGCCAAAGGCAAAGGCGGTGATGTGAATTTGGGAAAACCAATCTAACTACACCCTGAATAGCCATACACTGATCTGTAATAATTGCTTTAGGAGCCTTGCCTGACATACAATCCAGCCAAGTTTTGAAAAGCCAAACATACGTTTCTGTATCCTCTCTGGACAGTAAGCCACACCCAAACAATACAGTCTGGCCATGATGATTTACACCGACAAACGGAGCAAATGGCATATCATACTTATTCGTCAAGTATGTTGTATCAAAGGAAATTACATCACCAAAAGCTTCATAAGCCGCTATAGACCTCGCATCAGCCCAGAAGACATTTCTTAAACGACCTTCTTCATTCATGTCAATCAAATGGAAAAATTTTGTGTTTCTTTTGTTGCATGCGAGAAAAAAATATTTCCCAAGTGCCACGGCATCTCCAACGCCAAAGCCTAAATTGCCTTTGCTTTCGCAATATAATTTCTACAATCTTTTTTTCGATGTAAGTTAAATTTTCATAACCCCCACTTTCAAGCGCTAGGGAATGAAAAATTTTTGCTTAGGCTTATCCCTCGCTAGTCGTTTAATTTGAGCCTTTTTTTGATATATGCATCAATGTTTTTATTGCACTTTTGGAAACGAGCTTTTTGTGGGCTAAGTGCATGATTGTGCTCCAAATGAATACTAGAAATGGTAAATCGCCCATCATTTCCAACAATGACATTAATCTTTGTTGGACAATTTACTTTGGCGGATAATCTTGGGTTGAAGGAGTTTTTTGAAGTAGATATTCTTTTGCCACCACTTGCACATGCTAATGTGTAATATTTCAATTTTCCATCATCATTTAATCTTGTGCTTTTTTTGTTGATGCCAAACCCTTCACGTCGCGCATATTGGACATATAACTTATAAACTTCTTCTTCAGAATCAAGAATCATACCGGCCCCCGGCACAATATTTTCATCTAAATCCAAATCTACCAGTTTTTCTTTGGCATGCATTTCATAACTTGAACATCCAACTTCTACATTATCTTCTTCTTGCTCATTACACCCAAAAACGACTTCTTCCATGTTCTTGCTTTAGGTATATGTCTAAAAAAAAATTAGACAAATATTTAAAAAACATGAAGCAAAGTGATGGTTTATAATCCTAAATAACTCCAAAAAATCATAAAGAGAGTATCCAGATGATGCTTAAATAACTACAAAAATAATTTAGATACATTGCCAACAAACTATTAAATCATTCATGTAGTATGTGTACAATGCTTTTAAACACAATCATTCCAACAAACTATCAAATCATTCATGTAGTATGTATACAATGCTTTTGAACACAATCCAGCAAACAAAGAATTGATTTTCCCAAACGTTTATGCTCCCATAACAAGGCCAAATAACTCAAACAAACCAAACAAATTATTACAATACATGAAATAAATCATACCTTTAATATAGTGGAGGCAAGAAGTAGAGAAGTAGAGACGGGCGCTAGGAGCACGAGAGGCAAACGACGGCCAATACAGGGCCGGGAGCTGGGGAGGGAAACGCCAGCCAGGACGGGCACCGTGAGCACGGGAGGGAAATGGCGGGCAGGACGGGACCGGGAGATGGGGAGGAAATGGCACTGGGGACGTCTGCGCGGGAGCCGAGGGAGGGAGTGGCGGATGGATGCGGCGACGGGAGTGGGGAGGGAGCGGCGGAGGGAAGCAGCGGCCGGGACGGAGCCGGGGGAGCTGGGGAGGGAAGCGCCGGCCGGGACGGAGCTGGGAGCTGGGAGGAAAGCGCAGGCCGGGAGGGAAATGGCGGCCAGGACTAGCGCTAGGAGCTGGGGAGGGAGCGGTGGAGGGAAGCCACGGGCGACCGGGGACGAGAGCGGGAAAAAAAGGGGAGGGAAGCGCTGGCCGGGAGGGAAACGGCGGCCAGGACGGGCGCTAGGAGCTGGGGATGGAGCGGTGGAGGGAAGCAACGGATGGAGGCAATGACCGGGTTCGTGGAGAGGGAGCGGCGGAGAGAAGTCGCGGCGGCCGGGACGGAGCCGAAAAAAGGGGAGGGAAGCGCCGGCCGGGAGGGAGGGAGAGAACCAAACGAGAGAAAGAAGAGAATGCCTCACGTGGGTGTTTCTCTCCTTTTTAGTTAATTAAAAAAAAAATATATCAAAAGTCCACGTCACCAGCCACATCAGTTGTGTGGCTGGTTCGTGTGGTTTGTTCGTTTAATATAGCATTACTCTTGTGTATATTAGATGGTATTACAGTGAAACGCTGTTAACAGACAAAGAGAACGAAGATAAACGAATTCTCATGATTGTCAAAAGAAAAGGTAGGAGTAGAAAAGATAATAGATGCAGTCAAATCAAGTTTTTTTAACTCACTTAAAGCTACAACTGTAACGTTCCAAAAGAGCCTAATAAAAACTTAGTTCCCACTCTCTTTAGTTTGAATGATTTTAAACAATTCATTTCTTTCTTAATATGTATTATTAAAAGTTACAAATATAGGATACACATTAAAAACAATATATATAATATATATATAAGGTTTCAAAGAATTCATTTCTTGTATGATGATTTAATATATTAATGTATACATATAATTCTTTTTAAAAGAAATATATTAACTGTTATAATTATTATTTTCATGAAGGTTATTTATTGTATACACATCAAAAACAATTCAACATAGATTATTTGTTGGCTATAAACCCATATTTTTATTTTCAATCCAAATATTTTATTACGATTTTTAAAAATTTAATTTAGTCAAAATATGAGTGGCTAAAAATAAATATACTTATATATCTTAATTTAGAAACCAAAGAAAAAATAACAAATGTTTTATGACTAAAAAAAAACCCTTCAGTATAATTAAAAATCAATTGTGAGCTACCTTAAAAATCAATTGTGAGCTACCTTACTATTTCAACGGTCAAAGTGAAAACGAAAATGCTTTTCAATAGTAATGAACCAATCAGTATATTTCACAAAAGAGCATGAGCGCCTCCTCACACATGCAGTGAGATCTCAAGTTGAGACATGGTTCTGCGTCAAGTTCCAATTAGAGTTGGACTTTCTTTAACCTATAGTTATAATATTTGGTTTGGATATTGAACTGTTTTCATGTGTATACAATAAATAATTGTTATTAAAAAATAATTATAAATTTTAATATATTTCTTTTAAAGAAAATTAGATATATACATTAATATATTAAAACATCATAATAGAAATGAACTGTTTAAAACCTTATATATATCTATACACACACAATTTAATATGTATATATATATATACATATGCATGCAGATATTGTTTTTTTATGTTGATCCCAATATATATAATTATAACTTTCATTAATATATTGTAACAAATAAATGAATTATTTAAAACCTTTTATATCACTAGCCATTAGGGATAGCAAAAACTGAACTGGCCCATTTCTTCTGACTTGATCAGCCTCGACTTTTGGTTGGCGCGGGACGGGTTTGGTTTTTCCATGCCCTGTCTCGCCCTGCCCCGTTATTAATTTAACTTATTATAAATATTATATAGTGTAGGGGTAAATGAATTTTTTTAAAATTTCAATAAATTTCTTATGAACTTGTTTTTATAAGTATATGTTTTATAAAAAATCTATTTTAAAAATATTTGTAGGAATTTTAGTTACTTATTTTTTACTATGAGCGAGGTAGCACGGGGCGGAATGGGCGATTTATGAATTAAAAAAAAAAAGGATAGGGCGAGGAGGGTGCCCCCCATCTAGCTCCATTGTCAACCGGGGCAGGGATGGTAAAGGCATGCGTGCCCCCCCCCAATTGCCATCCCTACTAGTCATTGGGAAAATCATCCAAACCCGAGTGTGACATATGATACACATATTATAGATACATAAATATCTATCTATATATATATATATATATTAACATATAGTATACAAATAAAAATAGAAACTAAGTTTTTAATTGACACTTTTAAAGTGTTACAGTTGTAGCTTTAAATGAGTTGAAAAAGATTTGATTTGACCGATCCCATTATCTTCTCTTCTCTATGTAACCTTTCTTTTGACAATCAATATTCATCTTCATTCTTACTCTGTTGCCACCGTAATCCCTATTTAAAATACACAGAATCTCCACAAAGCTCAAGTTCCACCCAAATCACCGAAAATTCTTTCATTTTAAGCTTTAACAAATGTATAGAAGATTCTTTAAATGATTTTACACTTAAAACATTTTCTATCATATAAACATTGGGTGTTTTTATTTTTTTACTTTTTTTATTTTTAATATTTTAGTGGAGAAGGTGAAATTTCGTCAAAATCCCAACCTTCCAACATTGATTTGGGAGTTCTAGGTTAATAGGTAAGTTTTTATTTTTTTCCATAATGATTTTTTTTTTTAGATTCATCCTAATTAGGTTCCTCAATTTAGATGTATTTTTCTTTCAACTTTTATGTCTTGTAACTGCATTATTATTCTTAGGTTTTTCCCCTATGGCTTTGTTTAGATTCTAGCATGATTTCTAAGTCGAAAGTTTCAAGTGCAATTATTGGTTCATGTTTAATTGGTATCATTATTAAAGATAATATACCTACTGACGTTCAGGATGGTGATAGTGACCACCTTTCCGGAAATATATAACCAAGTTGCTAAAAACAATTGAATAAGGAAGGAACATAAGTTTTAAATGCAACTATTGCAATATCACTCTTAAAGGTTCATATTCTATGGTCAAAGTGCATTTGTTGAAGCTTAGTGCTTATGGGATTTGGGTATGTGCAAAAGTGGCACAACATCATCTTTAGTGAAATGCATCAAATAATGGAAGAAGTTGAATTCAAAGCAAAACCAAAAACAAATTCATTATCACCTTCCTCTCAAGCACAAGTTGTTTTGGGCACAACATCTTATAAAATGGAGAGTTTAGTGTCTAAGAAAAGAAAGAGAGCCTTAGAAAAAGCATTTAATCTTACCGCTTGAGAGAATTTGGATTGTGAAATAAATTTGAATGTGTTATATTGGAGGATTGTCTTTTCACCTTGCAAGGAATCCATATTTTGTGAGTGCAATTACATATGCCACCAATAGTATGATTTCGGGCTATATACCTCCAAGTTATAATGCTTTGCAGACTACATTATTGGAAAAAGAAAGGGCACATACAAAGAGCTTGTTGCAACCTACAAAGTGAACATGGAAAGAAAAGGAGCCAGTCTTGTATATGATGGAATGATTGATGCACAAAGAAAGCTATAAATAAATTTTATGGCCGCTTCTAAAGGTGGAGCTATTTTTAAAAAAGTGTTAATTATGAAAAGAGTGCAAATACAAGTATTATGTAGTGATATTGATTAAAGATGCTATAGCTAAAATTAGGGGCTCATAATGTTGTTCAAGTAATATCCGACAATTCACCGGTATGTAAAAGCAGTGGGATCATTGATGGAGACACAATATTTTCTGTCTTTTTTTGGAGCCTATGTCTGGTGCATACACTCAATCCTTGCTCTCAAAAATATTTGTGCCACAAAAAAAAAAAATATTGACGTCTGATGAGTGCACTTTGCATGTATGTTTTCATGCCCTAAATCTATCATTTTACTTGTTCTCAAGTTTACTTTTATGCATGAGCAGTGTTGTTATGGGTATTTTTGTTATATGTCCAGGAATAGGGAACTCGATGCAATTTAGAGTGAAATCGGGAAGAACACTAGAGAATACTTAAAAAGAGTTTAAAGTACTCATGCTGGATACGGGCTGGACATTCTCATGTCATGCCCACTGAATATCTCAGCCTGATGTTGATCTAGCATGAAATCTTTGTAGAAGGGTGTTCTCAAGCTTGACATGGTCAGGGCATGATCGTGTCCATGCCACTGAAAAAACCAGGCCGAAGGCAATTTTATTTAAGAATAGGGCGACACGCGCTGGGTGCTCCTGACACGCTCATGTCAGACCATTGCACGGTCAAGACACGACCGTGTCCCTTCTACTGATTCCTCCAGATAGGGGCATGCCTTTTCACTCAGTTCTTTCCCCGACATGACACGAGTCTGGACAAGCTTATGCGCCGATCGTGTTGAGCCCGAATCTCCTCTTTTCAACTAAAGTTTTTAGGGTTTCAAAATCATCTTTGTTTGGGGATCTTTTTCTCCACCAGGAGGACATTGATGAGAGAGAAGATCAAGCTTATCCATACCTTCTAAGGCATCAAGGAGCGAGTCAAAGGTACAAGGGAAAGTGGTGCTACCACACGGAGCTTGACATTGGAGGCAAATCTCAAAAGAGAAGGGAGTCATGTCTTCTTTCTTCAGATCTAGTATTATCTCCTCCATGTTGTACCCATCCATGAGGGGCTAGCCGGCCACGGTGCCCTAGGATGGGAACTTTGTCACTTTGTATGCTTTAAACACTTATACTATTCTTGATCTACGGAGTTCTATTGGTTCTTGTGTTAAATCTTGTATTGAAAAACTTGATGTGCATGATTTGCGTAGTTGCTTAGGTAAAACTTGGTGGTAGATTGTCACAACTATTGTTGCCCTAGGCAATGGCATAAACTTGGTGAGCTTGAATCCATAGTTATCTTTGCAAAACTTAACATATTTGAGAGCCTTAGTTGCAATATTGCTTTTGAGCATACACTAGAACCTAAGAATGGACCAGGTAAACCATGAGAGCCAGTGAGCATCACTAAGTGCTTAGGAAACATCCCGGGGCATTGTTCTCTTGTAGTTGACACTCAACCCAGTTACCTATTATCTTCATCTATTACCTTTTTCTTTTACTTCTTTTCTTTCCCTTTTCTTTGAATTAATCCTTTAACCAATTCATTATTCACTAGAGATCAGTGTAGAGCAAGTACTTTTAGTCCAATCCCTGAGGTTCGACAACCCTACCCCTCATGGGGTACCACTATATTACTTGTGTGCGACCCGTGCACTTGCAGAGAACACATCAACGTCACTTATGATGCTTTGCATTGGATAACCGAAGTTGGTTATGATGCTATTTTCATATGAAATTTCATAATGAATCATTCAATGACGTTGGCAATATTCAATACTTTTGTGTCTTTGAAATTGCTTGCTATTGTGGAAACTTGTTTTATATTGGTTATTATTATGTTAAAACAACTCAAACTTATTAAACGAGATCTTCAAAGTATGGTCATTAGTGAAGAATGATCCTCTTATAGAGAAGATGATGTTTTCAAAACTACAAAGGTTGAGGAAAAAATTTTGAATGATTCATGGTGGGACCAAATAGATTATATCCTCTCTTTTACTATACCTAATTATGATATGCTTTGGGTTATGGACATCAATATACCTACACTTCACTTGGTGTATGAGATGTGGGGTAAAATAATTGAAAAGGTGAAGGCAATCATCTATAAGCATGAATATAGATGAATAGAGGAAAGATCAACTTTTTATGAGGTTACATATGCTATATTATTGATCAAAATGGATCACGAGTAGCACACTTGATAAGTGCTCTATCGTATAAATTCAAATACTATCCTATGCACTCAAAGTTGTACTTATAAGTGTTTTTCTTAGTGATTTGGTACTTAGTTTGTTCTATTTATACTTTCAGGCCAATATAAACACAACTCAAGCCAAATTATGAAATCAGGAGTGAAACGAAGCCAAAAACAACATTCAAAAGAATACACGGACAACGTACAAGCCTATGTACTTGACCATGTACCTTCTTAGCATTGGCTATGAGAAATTCTGAAGAAATACACAGCTAAGAATATGGTCGTGTACTCTCTAGCTTGAGCTCAATAAGAGTCTAGAGATATACATATGTGAACTACACGGCCGTGTACATCCAAGAATTGAATAGCAAGATTTTCCAAAGAAGTGTACACGGGTTGATGCCGAACTACACGCCTTGTACATGACCGTGTAAACCCAGAATTGATGTTTTGAAATTTTTAGAGAGTTACACGGACAAAGTACATGCCCATGTACTTACCTGTGTACTTACCCCATTTCTGAGGTATAAAAAGAAAGCCAAAAAGGGGGAGGTTGGCTTTTGGGAGACCTTTCTAGAAGATGGCTAGGGTTTTGGAGCAAGGAAAATAATAAGAGGGGGACCGGAGGAGTCACCGGAGTGACGATCCTTGCCAACAATATCGGCTCACATTGATTCACCATTGTTGAAGACATTAGAAGGGGGTTTTCTTTCATGGAGTTTATTCTAGTGCATTGTTTTCCTATTTGGGTATGAACATCACCCCAATGGAAGCCTAACTTCCTTGGGTATTCAGATTTGGTGTAGCTTAGGATATTTTTATTTTCAAATTATTTTTAATATATATTTCCTTCGTATTGTTGGATTCATCTATGTTCTTATCTTGTTGGATTAGCATAACGAGAGTGACTTATTCATTTTGATTGCATGTTGAGATCTAGAGATTCATTGTGTTGGATCATCCATCAATGAAAAGAATCATTAGCGCACACTAGAGATAGGTCGCTTAGATTCTTTTGATTAAGATCGTTGTACCAAGAGCTCTGATTCTAAATAGGGGTTTCCTAGATCTCATTGCAATTATATGAAAGTAAAATTTAAAGAGATTTAATTCTACCATAGTATAGGATTAGTTATTAGGGTGTCTCAAGAGAGCACTAGATATATTCATGAATCCGCTTGGTCCAACAACACTTAGGTTCAATCTATGTTTATTACAATTACTTTATTCCATTTATCCCAAGTAAAATCTTATCCGGACACCTCTTTCATTTAATTGGTGAATCACTTCTTTGAAATCTCAATCTTAGTTCATAGAAATTCTAATTTCTTGTTTAGTAATTCACTTTCAGTCCCTGTGTATATGACAACCCTACTCACCCAATCACTATTACTTGATGACCCGTACACTTGCGGATTAGTGCATACAAACCTCACACACATCGACACCCTTCATTGTATGGTCCATTATTTAAATCCAAGATAATCTTCTTGACTTTTGTAAATTTTTTTATGCATATTATAATAAGTTAAATGAGAAAAATCTTAATTAATAAAAAACTGAATTTATTTTCAATATATAGGTACTATTCTAATGAGTGGCTTAATGAGGTCCCACTTCGTCTTCCTTTACATAGAGATGTAGAAAATATCAGAGGATAGAAATAAAACTTTAAGAAGATATTTTCCTTCTAATGAGGAGAGCAAGATGATTTTCAAGAGTTTGCTAGATTTATGGGAACTTTAAAAGCTTTGGGATCTTTTGATTCATTACAAGCTAGATGGAATTTAGAGCCAAAGTCTTGGTGGTTGATTCATGGGGTCATCTACACCTTTACTTCAATGTCTAGCTTTAAAGCCCTTTGGACAACCATCCTCATCATCATGTTGTGAAAGATATTGAAGCACCTATTCTTTTATTCACTCACTAAAGAGAAACAAGATAAATCCTTAATAGTCAGAAGATTTAGTATTTTGACATACTAATCTTTGACTACTTTCAAGATGGTATTCTCAATGCAATGAAAGGGAATCCAAGAATTGGGACATTGGCATTAATGTATTTGACTCATTTGAAGGTGTTGGTGTTCTTGAAGTTGCTAGCATATCTTTTGGTGAACCAGAGATGGAGAAAATATTTTTTTAGCAATGAAGAAGATATGGAAAATTAATCCTATTGTTATGAGTTGAACTTGGATGATAACTGATGAATGGTATAAGTGCATAATGAGATACTTATTGTCGCAAATGAATAGGATTGATATTGATTTCTTGTATCAAATCCATGTTACTTATTTTACTCATTTGGCAGTTATATATAGCTAAATAAAAACAAACTAAAGCTTTATAAGATATAAAAAATGAATTTTCCTTGTTACCAATTATCATGTCAAATGACTTAAGCATTGCATTTTAATTCCCCCAAGCTTGGCATAACGCCACCCAACAAATTATATTTTATTGCTACAACATTAATTAAGAGAACTATTAGGATAGTTAGTCAACCATGTCATCATAGCTGATAACAGTTTATGAGGATATATAATGCTTTTACTATGAGTTTGTTAGTATCCTTATGAAAACTCATTGTATAAATCCATTATATTTTAATATGCATTATGATTATGATCAATTGAGAATTTTTCTCTCTAAATTTCTTATCTACTTCTCTTCATTCCGCCATTCTGTATTATAGTACCAAAGCTACATCATTAAAGCTGTTTTTTTCCTTTCATTTCTTATTCTTCTTCTTCTTCTTCTTCTTTTTCTTCTTCTTCTTAATTTCTTATGTTAATAGGTTTTTTGGATTTGTAATGTTTTGATGTGTTTTAATAGTCATATAGCTGACCAATCCTTGGTCTTACAAGTGTTATTTGTTTATATTGTTGATGTATTTTTCTATGTATATGTCATAGAATGGCCAGGTCAGTGTGATGAGTCCCACATGTTGTCCAATTTAATAGATAAAGAAAGAAAAGAGGGATGTCACATGGGCATGTTTATGAACTATCTCTCCCTATTCTTATTATGTATCTTTCAAAGGAATGTTGAAATTTTCTGTAGAAATTTGTATTTGTGGACTAAATATAGCATCTTTTGCATACATTGTCTCCAAGTTTTCTTCCATGTCTACATGGTGTTTGACGAATTATCTTAAAGAGTAGCATTCTATTGTTTTGCTACATTCTACAACAACTACAAAGAGGCCAGTTGCAACTTAGCAAATAGCTATGAGCCCAGCTATTTTTTAGCACTTTTAGCATTATTCTCCAACAGCTTGGTATCAAAGCCCAATTTTGGTATAGCTTCTCCTCAAAATTCCTTATTTACATAGTCCCCAAGCCAAATTCCCAATTTTTATGGAGAGCATTATTTTTTCTAGAGTTCTCAAATAGAGATGATTTTCATATCACAAGATTTGTGGGATATCGTAGAAGATGGTTATGAAGAACAACCAGAATCATCTACTTGAGAGTTATGATCATTAATGAAAGAAAAGCAATACAAAGAAAATGTGAAGAAAAATGTCACAGCTTTGAGAATCATACAATAAGTGGTTAGTAAATCAATCTACCCTTGAATCTTTGGTGTCAAAAAGGCTAGAAGTGCTTGGAAGATGCTGAAAAATAAGTTTCAAGTCTCATAAAAAGTAATATCCATTAAGTTGCAAAACTTGTAGAGAGTCTTTGACAATATGTTGATGAAAAATGGTGCAAAAGTTAAAGATTTTTTTCACGGGTTGTTGAAATTGTCAATCGGATAAGAAGTCTTGGATGTGTCATTCCTGAAAAAAAAATTGTAGAGAAGATCCTCAAAAATCTTTCTAAAAAATTAGAGCATATTGTTACCATAATAGAGGAAACAAAAGACATGGCAACACTTTCATTGTATGAATTAATAGGATCTCTTGAAGCACATGAGCAAAGGGTGAATAGATATTTAGATTAGCTAATGGAGCACGTTTGTCAGACCAAGCTAAATTTTTCTAAGAAGAAAGTGTCAAGATCTGATTATGGACAAAGAAAAGGCTTTGTTTAAAGAATAAGAACTTGTGGAAGAGGTCATACTGCCAGGGCAGAGGTGGAAAATGGAAAAACATTCAATAACAACAAAACTTCAACAACTCTTAATTGCATTATTCAATTTGCAAGAAAACTAATCATCATACTAAAGATTGCAGGTTTAGATCACCACCTACAAAAAATCTTATCATTCCTATAGTATTTGCTGGTATAGAGATAAGAAAGAAAGGAATGAAGAAAAACAAGTTGGCTATATTTTATAGGAGAATGAGTCAAAATAATTGTTTTTATGTGTTGGAGGAGATGAAGCACATTACACAGGAAAAGATCATCATCAAAGAAGTATAGAAACTTTGTATTTGGATTCTGGGTGTAGCAACCAAATTATTGATGATAAAAGAGTTTTCTCACACCTTGATGAAATGTTTTCTTCTCAAGTTGAACTTGTAGATAGCAAGCAAGTAAAGATTGAAGGGAAAGAAATGATTGTGGCCCATACTTATGAAGGTAAAGAAAAGCACATTTATGATGTGCATTAGTCACCAAACATTACTCAAAATTATGCAAAGAGGTTATAGATTGGTGTTTGATGATGATCATTGTGAAATGCATAGAATATTGTGCAGATACTTCTAATATGGCAAGTATTTGTTTTTCTATCTCTCAATCCTAGTGTTTTATCATTTAAAACAGTTTGATTGGTGGATTCTAGAGCCTTTATACATATTTGCTTGAATGCAAACATTTTCTTTTAATAAACCTTGTCAACAATTACATAGTAACTTTGCCTAATGGTAATTGTGTTTTTGTTGGTTTGTGTGGAGTTAAGCAATTGAGTTCTAGTTAGATTCTTATGAAAGTTTCCTCAATTCAAGAACAATTGTATATCTATGAGTGATATTACTATTGAATCTAAACTAAAGAATGAATTCTTTCAGGATCACTTTTGTTAGTGCAACTGCACTATTATTGGCATGATTTAACAACGAGATAAGATAACGTGGCAACCTTTGTGATGTGGCATAAATGATGACATAGAAAGGAGTCTTGGATTGGAGGCAAATATCTTGGGAGATCTTGGAGAAGCTATTTTTGGCAATGTGTTACAACTTGAAGACAAGATCATATCAAGACCATATTTAGGTGATTTGATTGAAGATTAAATATGGATGGAGCTTAATTGAAGACATGCCTATTGTTGCCATGATTGAGATGATTGATTGAAGATCTTTCTTTGGAAGATTTGAATACCAAACTTGGGTGAATTGAAGATCAAGTTTGGAAAGTTTCATGAAGATGCATAAAGTCGTGCCCCTTGCAAGGGGACTGCATGGCAAGGAACTGAGGAGGTAGGCTAGTTATCACTAGTCAGGATCTAGAGATCTGACTGCACCTACTTGGACTAAGCATGACCGGGAGGTTGATGGGTCTTGAGGTCATTTGCAACATAACCAGAATTCAGTCAAGTCAGCAGTCAGGGTCATGTTGCAATTCATGTTACAACAGGAGTTGTAATAACTAATTTTGGAAGGTTTTTAAATTAGTAGCCGCGGAGATTCTGAAAGAGATATGTGCTATATATGGTACGTTGAGATGTCTATATAAGCTATCTTGCTCTGAGATTGTGGGTTACACTTGTGGAGAAAAGTGTGCGAACACTAGACAATCTAGAGAGGGTAGTGATCTTTATTTGTGAGAGTGAGTGGCAAAGTGTTTGTACTCAATTATTTTCACCTCTTTTAGTGGATTGTTTATCTCTGGGCTTGGACCCCTAGACGTAGGCGAGTGGACGCCGAACAGAGTTACCGATCTTGTGTATCTCCTTCTTGTTTGGTTTGTGTGAGTTTTCTATGAGTGTTTGAGTGTTCTCTTAACCACAAACCATATCGGCGGAACTAACAACTTTGTAATTCAGGACTTAGGGGGTCAGAAGATGATTGGCAAAGGTAATAATGTTACTAGTCAAACGTCCTTATTGTTGCCTCCTCACTTTTTGCTGCTTTCCTTGCACAATATAAGCTTGGCAAATTGATCCCTCAATATGTGCACTTGAAGAAACCTTTAAGTATATAAATGACAAAACACTACATAAACTAAACAATATATATATATAATTAGTGAAATTAGGTTGGGGCTTTTATAACCTTTCAAAATGATACTTCCATTTTTGTTGGACAGAACCTTCAATTGTAGGCTCATAAGGCAAATATTAAAGGAGATGCTCCTTAGAATAAAAAAAAAAAGCTATCATATTACATTTTTCTAATACAAATTGTTTGATTAAATATTCTCCGTGTTGCTATGCACTTCATATCCCCAAAATGATTATTCTATAATCTCATGTTCCTCATATTTCAAATTGAAGAATCCATGGTAGCCCACTTAATCAAAACCAATATCCATATCTTAACAATCTTGATTCATCGGTATACTTGTGTCATATATTATGATCCATAGTTTCATGAAAATATCATGGTAATTTGGTATTCTTTCTTGCTTAATTGTTCTTTATAATAAATCAGGAAAGCAAGATCAATGCATCAAACATTATAGAAACTGATTATAGAAGGCTTCCAATAACATTTTAGTACATATATCATGTATTGTTTCTGGTCCCTTTTCCCATATCTTTGCATAGCTTGCAAGAAGAGAAATAGTTCTAAATAATTTTTTTAAACACTATAAACATTTATGTAAAGTTCAACTAGAGCTATTGATAACATGTCAAATTTTGTTAATTTTTGCTAAATAAAAATAAAATAATAAAGATTAAGAGCACCAATTGAGTTGATTTAACACCACAGGCAATGCTCTAAATGCACAGAACTTAAACTTAGTTGTTTGCAGATACTGGACTCCTCAAGGACAATATTTCAGATTGTTTGAGACTAGGAGAATGTCATCATATGATTAGACAAAGACCAATAAACATTGTTTTTTCAAAAGATAAAAGAAATAGTAGGACAGTAGACGGAACAAAGAATGAGATGATAAAATTAAACAAAGAAATAGGAGGTAGGGTTTACTCAGTAACTCCTCAAGCCCCTTTGAACATTAGCGGATCATGGTAATTACCAAAGCTAAGGTTTTGCTCACAATAATGGTTGAAGAAATCAAATGAAGAGTGAGATTTCATTCTTCATTTGAAGGTTGGAATCAAAAGATTACCTTTGGTGATAAGTATTGATCAGAGAAATAGTTGGGGGAAGAACCCTATTTCTAGTGGTGAACTTCGGCAACTCCCTTGTTGCTAAAAACGCATCATCACAACCAGATCGAATGGCTCATATCTATTCAAGTATTTTATTTCCTATTATGCACTAGTGTAAGGGCTTGCTTTGATGCAGGCACTTTCTTTGTTACTAAAAGCTCATCGCCACAATCATTTGGTGTGAAATTAAATTAAATTTGCTTGAGCCAATCCAAAGATAATAATCTAAAATAGTTTAATAAATTTTTATAGTACTTATTTGAGCTAACAATGATAGGGAAAATGTAGGTTTATTCTCTTAAAACTTATTACTCACTTTTAGAGATAAATTATTATAAATTATAACTACCTTGTAAGGTTAAAAAATTTACAGATTCCATGAAAGAGATAAATTTTATTGTTTCTTTTGAATAATATGTGAATAACATTTCAATAATGAATTAATCACTTATTTTATTTGATAAATTTATTAATTGACATGCATATATTGAATAATAAATTTATTAAAAAAATTTGTTGTTTCAAGTTGTAAAATTTATTCTAAAGAATAGAATAATATTTTGAGAGTAATTTTTTTGAAAGGTCACCTAACTTTACTTTTTTCTCAAATTGGTCATCCAACTTCAATTTGAAGCAATCTGGTCACTCAATTTTGATTTGATTACACCAGCAGGTGACTTGGTCTTTTCCTGCCCCCTTTGCTTACTTGGCTGCCAAAGGGAATGAGTCAGGGGCTTCTTACACACTGGATGGTCGTAGCTGCCGTGAAGGGGCAGCCACATAGCTTCTCCTTTCTCGAGAGATGGACTTTGGACAAGATGTGATCAGACAGACAGCCTCTTCTCCTTAGTTTTAGGGCTTTCTGAACTCCATTCGAAGATTGTCTGAATGTTGAGTGGAGGCGCAACATTGCAACCATAGCACAATATGATCAAGTGAAGTCTGCTTCGCAGCAATGGCGGTGAATTGGGAAAGAAGGCTAGTAGGGGTTGAAGCACCAGAGTATTGTAAGTCCTTAGTTGGAACCCTAACCGATTGAGTGTGGGTTTTTTTTGTTAAATTTGAATTTAGACTTCCCGGATTTGCATAAAATTATTTTTAGGGCATATAAACATAGTTGGTTTTGACATTATTGGGCAGATTTTGTCATTGAGGAAATTCACAGTGAATGTTGTTTTGATGATGGTTTTTAGGTTAAGGAGATAATTGTAGGGTGTCTGTTGGGTACATGGCGTAATTTATTTGTATGGTTTGAACATACACCGATGAAGATTTTTGTTTGTCTACCTTTATAATTATAGGGTTTATGGATACTACTTCAATGGTGTTTGTTAGGTACATGGCATAATTTATTTGTATAGAGATAATGGTTTCTTATATCCATATGCCAACAAAGTTACTATGGCCTTTTATTGTGGTCCCAGACAGAGAAGTACTTGAAAATTCTCAATAAGTTAGTTTATTCCTCTCATGTTGCTTTGTTTGTTGCTTTGAATTTATTTCTCTATTTTGTAGGATGTATGGATTTTTGTTTGATTGCTTGTTTTTACATTTTTTTTTTGTTGGTTGACCTTTGCTGGGATTTCTTCATGAAAAAGTGGGCCAAGAATTGGGCATGGGTAGCAGAACAAGTTTCAATATGAGCTTGACATGCCATTTTTGTATGTTTTTAACAAATGCACATTACCACTATTGTGGTGTTTCTGATATTTTTTTCCAAGCCTATTAGCAGTTGATCTGCTAAATTGTTTATTCATGTCCATTTGTTATGCTATGATTGCTAGTTAAATACACATCTTATCTATAAGTGTATTATTTTTAACTTTCTCATTTTCTTTTGATTAAATTGATGCTTGCTTGTGTGATTTGGTCTTTTAATCTGTCATGGTGGGTTTCTTATCTATTGTTGTATTAATATTTTTTTAGAGGTTAGCATAAGCATGCTTAATTATCTGTTTAGCTTTCTCATTTTCTTTTGATGATTGTTGTGTGGTTTGTTCTTTGCATTTGGCTGGCAATATTCATCTTAGTGGGTTTCCTGCTGTGTGTGTGTGTGTGTGTGTGTCTTTTGTGTGTTTTGTTGACCTTGGTTATCTTATTTATCTTTTGATGGTGTTTTCATAAAGGTAATTGACTTTTCCTGCTAAGTTAGTGATGCATTACTATTATTTTTTACATTGCTAGAAGCTTGTGATCATCATAATTGACTTTTACATTGCTTTTGATGGTGCTTTGAGCATGGTTTCATGATTGCATGTAACTCATTTCATATGTTGTCAAATTGTCACAGAAATAAGTAACCCTGATCTAGCTTCCATTTCAGTGCCCATTGCTAACTTGTTCACCATAAAATTGCATTATGAAAAAGGGGATGAAAAAGGATTTGCAAGGTTTATAGTTTTTTGCTATGTAGATCAAATATCAAAGATTAAGCTGCTGAGCATAGCCAGTTAGTTTGGTTTAGATATTGCTAGTTGTAGTTTATGGTGGCAAGACTTAAGAAGTGGATGTAAGGGTCTGAGTGAGATTGGTAAGCAATGTAGGCTCTAGCAGGGAGGTCTATGTGTCTGTTAGGGTTAGCCAATAGTACTAGATTTTCTAATGCTAAAATGCCAATTTATGAGGCAGAATTGGATATACAGGAGTTGGATGATGATGATGATGATGATGATGATGATGATGATGATGATATAAATGAAACACACAGTGATTTGGACAATAAACTATTTGGCCTTGGTGGGAAGAGAGAAATAATGAAGAAGAAGCAAAAGAAGAGGTAATTTCTATGATTCAAATTATAGTTTTAGTCATGATTATGATGGTGAAAATATGGACAATACAAAGAATGCAAGGTCGGTGGTACTTGTGGCTGGTGAACCTCCAAACCATGGGAATGAACAAGATGAATCTGATTCAGAGCATGAAGGATCTAAGGAATTAAACTCATGCTCATCTACAGATGAAGAAGGACTTAAGGGTCAAAGGCATAGATATTCAGAGTTTAATGAGGTTGTGACATGAAGAATCCTTAATTTAAAATAGGAATGAAGTTCAGGTCATTCAAACAATTTAAAGAAACAATAATTATAGGATTAGAAATGGATATGCTATGAACTTCAGACCCAACTCCCAGAAGATGTGCAAGACATTCTATAAAAAAAAGTTGCCCTTTTTATCTATGGGTATCTCCTATGGTCAAAAACAGTATTATAGTACAAATTAAGTATGGTCATCTTAAACATAAGTGTTCAATAGATCATAACAACAGACATGTAAATGCGGAATGGATAGTAGGAACATGTTTAGAGAAATTTAGGGTAGACCCTACGTGGAAGATTTCTAGGATAATTCAAGTTGTGATAACCAACCAAAAGGTGGACATAATAAGAATTAAAGCATATATGGCAAAATGCATTGCCATTAGGTAAGTTCAGTCAATTTGATTTGATATATTCAACTCTTACTATTAATTCCAATTATGCATGACATTATTGGCCAACAATTTATATTTACTTCTCATTTTGTGTGTGATAAGGCTCATAGATGGTGATGAGCACACATTGATGTCATGGCTTTATGATTATAGATTGAAGCTCATGGAGACCCACCCTGGATCGACTATTAAGTTAAAATGTGATGCAAGACAATTACAGGCAATGTACATTTGCCTATCACCACTCAAAGAAGGCTTTCTTCTGGGATGCAAAAAGGTAATTTTAGTTGATAGTTGTTTTTTGAAAGGAATATATGGGGTCTAGCTGTTGACAATAGTGTGAATAGATGCAAATGATTGCACCTATCCCATTGCATGGGCAACTATGAGGAAAGAGAATAAAGATTATTGGATATGGTTTCTACAACATTTAGTAGAGGACCTTCATATACACAATAGCAGTCAATGGGCCTTCATGAGTGATAGGCAAAAGGTATGAAGAATAAGAATATCATCTTGTTCACAATTAAGCAGTTGATTAAACCAATGTCACTTGAATTAAACCAATGTTGATTGTTTTTCTACATGAGAATTAAACAAGTGTTCCTTTTCTTCACAATTCAGCAGTTGATTAATTTTCCTTCTTCATAAGTACCCATTTTTTTTTTTGTCTTATCTCTATTTAAATGTTTGAGTAATTAATTTCCATTGTATGTAATCTAAAGATTTCTTTTTTGTCTTAATTCTCTTTCCATCCTACTTCAATTAATTTCCATTGAACCAATGTTGATTGTTTTTTTTTCTACATGGGAATTAAACAAGTGTTCCTTTTCTTCACAATTCAGCAGTTGATTAATTTCCTTCTTCATAAGTAACCATGTTTTTGTCTTATCTCTATTTAAATGTTTGAGTAATTAATTTCCATTGTATGTAATCTAAAGATTTCTTTTTTGTCTTACTTCTCTTTTCATCCTACTTCAATTAATTTCCATTGCATGAAAGAGTATTCTTTCTGCCCTGCTTATATTTTCATGCTTCTTTAATTAATTTTCCATTATATGTAAGCATGAGATTTCTTTTTTGTCCTGATACTCTTTTCATGCTACTTTAATTGATTTCCATTGCATATAATCAAGAGTTTTCTTGCTATCCAGCTTATATTTTCATGCTTCTTTAATTAATTTCATTATATGTAAGCATGAGATTTCTTTTTTGTCCTGATTCTCTTTTCATGCTACTTCAATTAATTTCCATTACATGTAATCAAGAGTTTTCCATTCCATGTAATTAGTTTTCTTTTATTGTTGTCCTACTTCTCTAAACCAATGTTTTTTGGATTAATTTTTTTTCCTATAAACTAATCATTTTCTTTTTTCTATTTTGTTTCCATGTTTGTTTAGTTATTTTTGTGTGTGGGATGATGGTGTACCAATAATTCTCCCAATTAGGGCTTGCTACCAGCCATAGAAGAATTATTTCCTAGTTGTGTACATAGATTTTGTGTTAGGCATATACACACAAATTTTAGAGAAAACTTTAGAGGCAAAGCTGTAAAGGACCAAGTTTGGGCATGTGCAACAGCAACCTCCATCCCTGCATTAGAAAGGTTCATGAACAGTCTAAAAAATATGTCCCTAGGTGCATTTGATTATATGAAGAAAATCCATGCTAAGCATTGGTGTAGATCCCACTTTCGAACACAATTCAAATGTTGTATACTTTTCAATAACGTGTGTGAATGTTTCCACAACCAAATTTTAGATGCTAGGAAAAAGGGAATTGTAACTATGAATAAGATGCTTAGAACCCAGCTCATGGTTAGGATACAGAAAAAAAGGGATTTAATGAGAAGAATAACATCCATGCACTACCCTAAGATAGTTAAGAAATTGAAGAAAATCAAGCAGTCTAGCTTCCTTTATACCACACTATGGTCAAGAGGAGACCAATATCATGTGTTAGGACTTAATGGACAATTTGTTGTGGATAAAGATAAGGCCAACTATTCATGTGGAAGATAGCAGCTCACTGGGGCGCCATGCACTCATGTCATTTCAGTCATTTATTACAACAATGACAGGCCTAGAAATTACCTACATAACTGTTACAAAGTAATCACTTACCTGGAGACATATAGGCACACCTTAAATCCCACACATGATAAAGATTGTTGGACCCAGGAGTCATTTGGGACCCATAATCCCTCTAAAACAAAATCCCTCCAAAACAAGTTAACAAGAAAAAAGGTAGGAAAACAATTCTTAGGAGAAGGAAGATGGGTGAAGAACAAATGGTCTTCACTAATGTCAGGGTTAGCAAGGAAAGGTGTGTTTATGAAATGCAGCATCTGTGGTGCCAAAGGGCACAATAAGAGATATCATGGTGGCTTACAAGTATAGTTAACATCTCAATTGAATTTTATGATTCTATTCTATCAATTCTCATGTTATTAAGTATATTTATTTGTTTGGAAGGAAAGTGAGGCAGCATTAGTCATAGGTTGGTGAGCCAAGCTAAGAAATTCTTATGGACCACATTGATCCACAAGCATTGGAAGATCACTTTTGTGTGGTAACCTATTTTGGCCATTTTTTTGTGTTGTGATCTTTTTTTTTCACAGACATTGAGTCTGCCTCACCTGTCTACAGTGGCAGACCCAGAAATTTGGTCTAGCTAGGGCTTAAATAAAAGTCAATGCTTGATATTAATTACAAAAGACACAGACAAATTTAAAGGGCAATACAAAGTAAGTCGATATTCAATATCAATAATAAATATATGAACAAACTTCAAATACAATACATAATAAGTGAAATAACAATGAAAAATTCAAATACAAACTACATGCCTACACTTGAGCCACTTTTGTTACTGCTATGATCAAGAGGTGCCAATTGAATCCTACGAGTTTACATATTTTGAAAATACTGTAAAATATCTTCATTATTAATTTCATTAAATATGTCTTTCTCAATATAGCAAACTAAGCTATCTGTCAAAAAATCATCCTCCATTTTGTTACGCAAATCAGTCTTAATGATATTCATTACTGAAAAAACTCTTTCAACTGAAGCGGTTGAAACAGGAAAGACCAACACCAACTCAATCAACTGATAAACTAGAGGATATCTGAGATGTTTTTTTGTTTCAACCAACTTTATAGCAAGTTCTCCAATGCTTCCTAGTGAAGAAAAATCAACATTTTTCCTATGTCATATATATACAACTCTAATTGATCTACTAATGTCATTCGATCCAATTCTGAGAAATCTTCTGGATACAACTCTGCAATATGAACTAATTTAATAGCAACAAATCTTAAAAATGATTTTTTTTGGATCAAGGCAACTTATGCAAGAAAGCAATTCAATAGTAGATTTCTGAAAAATGACTATTCATATCTTGCATGATCATATCAAGAACCTGACATAACAAATAAATAAAACAAACATTAATCAATAAAAATGTAAAGTTTAATAACAAAAAAAAGGTGAAAGTGATATGAAAAATACTAACCGAGTAAAAAACCTCAACACCATAATCGTGCAAATATGTAGTGGCTTGCTTCTCATGTCTTGGGTGACCGCGGACCAATAATCTTTCTTCCATATCATTTGGCATCTCAATATCATTTTCAACACAAAAATTTGAAACATTAGCAAGCAATTCATCCCATCCATCATCTCTCAATGATTGCATCTTAAACTTGATACCTTCAACCATGTCTAAAGCATTCACTATATTTTGATTTTTCTCTTGCAAGGCTTTTGACAAGACATTTGTTATACCTAACACCTTTTCATCAAAAATAATATGAACACAAATTCAAATCTTTCCATACGATCAATCAAACCCAAAGCTACACCTTGTTGATCATGATTAGTTCCATCATCATGAACATTTCCAATAACATCCATTACGCTGGCCACATGATTTGAAGATGAAGTATTGTATAATAATGAGATCCCCAACATGTGTCCCCAGGTCTCGCAAGGCTTGTCTCTTGATTGCAGCCTCTACCAATAGAAATTACACCTTTCTCTATACGTGTAACTATATTTACATGTTGGCTTTGTCGAAGTGCATCTTTCCTTTTACATGATGCTCCAACCAAATTGACAATCTTGATCACATAACTAAAGAAGTCATTGATAATAGACATTTTTTTGCAAGACCAACAACAACTAATTGAAGTTGATGTGCAAAGCAATGAACATACCTTGCATATAGATTATCCTTCAATATAAGTGACTTTAGGCCATTAAATTCTCCTCGCATATTAGAAGCTCCATCATAACCTTGACCTCTTAATCTTGATAGGGGCAATCCATATTTTGCAAACAAATTATCAATGGCCACTTTCAAAGTGTGGGATAAAGTGTCTGTCACATGCTCTACACAAAGAAATCTCTCGGTCACTTGTCCACGAGAATCAACACATCTCAAAATAATAGCCATTTGTTCCTTCACTAAAATGTCTCTAGCTTCATCAACCATAAGTGAGAAAATCCAATAACCAATGTCTTCAATAATGAGTGATCTCACTTTTTCAGCACAAGAATGCACCAAGTCTTTTTGAATTTTTGGAGCAGTCATTTGGTTATTCCCAGGAGCATTTGCTTTCAATGTCTTGGCAATCTTATCAACATGTGCATCATACCAATAGAGTAACTCCAAAAAGTTACCTTTGTTCTTGGAACTTGAAGATTCATCATGCCCCCGAAAAGCTAAACCTTGTCTTAACAAGAATCGCACAATATCTAGAACCGCCATCAATCTAACACGATAAGCAACTTCCATTTCTGAACTATGTTGTGAGATCTTTTGTGTGATACTTTGTCGTGGATTCTTGAACAATTCCAATTAATCGGCTGCAAAATTATGAATGCTAGTAACATTTTCTTCATGATCCCTAAAAGTAGAAATAGCATTCTTCCAATTATTATACCCCATTTTGGAAAACACATCCCTCCCGCTTTGCAATCCATAAGTTGTTGGATTAAACAAATAACACCACAAGCAAAATGCCAAATCCTTCTTCACACTATATTCCAACCACGGAAAAGAATCAAACCATGAAGGATTGAAACACCTATATTGATTCCCATATTTTTTTCTTATAAAAGTTGTGAGTCCTCGGTTAACATGGACCTTTTGCTACATAAGATCGTCTCACCTCATCTTTAATGTTGGCATCATAATTCACAATCGGCATTCAAAGCCCCGGATCTGCAACTAGATTATTTGGATCAAACTCAACTCTTGCTGGTTTCGGACTTGAAGATGTGGTTGCGTTATCATCTTTAATGCTCGACTCATTGCTTCTTGGTCTTTTAGTCAAAAACTTATCCATATTAAAGAACATATATTAAACAAAAATCTCAACACATTAACAATTTCGAAAATCAATGTTAATCAATTGGAATTCATGAGTGGATGACAATAGATAAAAAAAAAATAATGCTCATTACTCATATTCAATGTAAATCAGTAGCTAGTGTACACATTTCAGGATTTCATGATCAAGATAATTTGATAAAGTAAAACCACCCACATTTGACAAAGTTTTCATCATTTCCACTAAATGTGTTTGATCGATTGATTTCAAAGAGGTTTTTAGCAGTCAAAATCCCAAATTTTGTGGCAAACTTAATGATAACACATTTTAGCAAGCCAAATGATCAAAGAAAATGTGTTACTGCTAAAGTTGTATGACCACAAAACCTAACCTGTGAAAGAATCAATGATTTTTAACTTAATTCATTAATACATTTAAATGAGTTAAACATGACATCATTCCATAATCACTATCACTCTAACTTGCTTGAAAGTTAAATAAACAAGTATTTAAGTCCAATAACATAAAAGCATACTGATTTATCATGCACAATTTGCTAAATTTATGAAATAACAAATACAACAATATAGGTGTTCATATGCATTGCAATATACAAGTAACATACAATAAATAAATACAACTAAAGCCATCAGGTCTATTTCTGCATCCTTGCATCCATCAGTTCCTCAAGGAGTAAATTATATTTAAATTGTTGGCGGGAGAGACAACTTTATGAGGAAAATCGAAAAATATAGTTCAAATAAACATCTCATATGAAAGAATAGCTGACAAATAGTGCAGATTTGGTCACAAAAGCATGCTTCATAGCCTTCATCAGTTCATCAAACTTTACAAAAATAACTATGTAAAACAAAGACAAATGCATACAAATATGAGATCTAGGTTGGTTCCTTCAATAAGAATAAACTGAGGCATCAGTAATACAAATCTGAAGATTCCAAACAAAACCTAATGGCATTAAAAAACCACTACAAGTCTACAATCTTAACAATTCATAAATGTTAGAATTTTTAAAATAAATAGACATCACTCACTTCACAATTGATGTGATGAGCTATCATGCGAAGGTTTGAGGAGAGCTGGTAGAAACAATTCACAGATCTAAGGTAGACTGGTAGAGCTGCAGTTTGTAGAGGAAACTCGGGAAAGGGATGAGAATTTTAATTTTAGAGAACAATGAAGGGGCTCCTCAATTTTGAGGGAAAAACAAAAACATAAACCTAATAAACTAGTAAAGACCATACTACCCTTGACTTAACAAACAACTCAGCTCAACTCAACAACACAACACCACCTTGCCTAGAACTTGAAACAAAACACATGATGAACTTATCCTGGCACTCCATTTGTCCCACTAGTCAACTATTAATTTAAAACTTAAGTCACAACTCAACAAACACAAAATTTGATAGAACTTGAAACAAAAAAATGGATGAACTCATTTTGACCATCCGCTTGTCCCACTACTAATCATCTATTAATTTAAAACAAAACTTTAGTCACCAAACTGATACACATTCAAAAATAAAATTCAGCCAGGGCTACCCTCTCTATCAGCCGATGCTTAGACTCAGCCGGACTCATATCTTTCAAGCATTTCTGGCAGACCAGCCCGGGCTGCCAATATAGTGGGTCCGCCCCTGCCTTTCTACTGAAAATGATCAAGGTTGATGCCCTAAATAATGAAACCAGCTTGATAAATTTCCCTCTGTGCAGACATTTGCAATGCACAAGCAATAGGTACATTAACTATTTAATTTTTTGTGATTCAAACTATTGTAATAGGTTTGCTAACATTATTCTCTCCTATTAAAATTCATAGCTTGTGAAAATGAACACAAACACCCAACATGAAAACTCAACCTCTCATGCTCGAGAACCTATGTCCAGGTGAGTGATAGATTGTGAAAATACATGCTTAATAAACATATTATGTGTTACTTTTTCCCTTGGATGATTGTTAATTTATTTTATTTTTTTGTGTCATGTTTTCTTCAAATGTTTCATCTTTAGGCAGAAGCACCCAACATGAGTTACACACCACTCATATATCAGTATTTGACAAACCCAGCTCTAGTTTAGTATCAACTTGATAAGGATGCAAATGTACATACTGGTCGCATAATAAAGTGTGTGTAAGTGCAAAGTGTCAGTCAACAGAGTAGAAAGTGAGTACTAGTAATGACTTTAGATTTGAAAAATAGCCTGAATTGTGGAGTGTTTTGTGTGTAAACAAGAGCAAATGAAAATAAGAAAATATGGGAAATAATAGGAGAGAAATCAAGGAAGAAAGTGATGTCTAAGCATAGCATTCCTCTAGGGTTATGAACTACAAGACAATAGTTATCTAAACATACAATTCTATTTGACCAAAAAGGGTTCTAGAAATATACAAAACCTTAATTTCCTAGGCAAAAGGTAGCTGAATAGGTGCAGAGCTAATACAGACATCCACACAATCGCATTAACACTATAAAACCTTATTGTAGACTAATGATAATCTCTTAAGTAGATAATCTTCCCCTAAAGAGAGATTATCCCTAATCCGAATACAGAGTAGAAATGTGATTTCTCCCAAAATCCATTTCATGTGATTGCAAAAACCTCAGAAATTATCATCAATCCACTCAGAAGGTTTGTGGGAGACAAAGTCTCCTAGATGACCTAACCAGAGGTGTGCCCACTATCCTCTCGAATTGCGGCAAGTCTATGCTAGGTGGGAATTTCTTCTCTTCACATATCTATACAAGGTATTATAGCTAGGGCTTTAGCCTCATTAGCAATCAAGCATCCATTCACACATTTAGACTCAAATAGATATTATTACAAATAAGGAATCAAAAAAATCATCAAAGATTCAACAACCAAAATCAAGAAAATAAATCCTAGAGTTCAACTATGCCCAAACATCTATAAATTAGCTTTCCATTAATGGAGGGCAAGTATTCAAGATACAAAGAATAGAGAAAAATATGAGATGCATGAAAACCCCCTTTTCAATCCCTAGGATGATGAGTCACCGAAGAAACTTCCACGCACATCATCAAGATGAACTCAATGGCTATGATCTTTTTCAACCCCTTTGAATGTAGAACAAAATCCCTCTCCAAATTGCTCCTAAAGTGTTGGAGATTCAGCCCTTTTCTTCCTCAACCTCGCCTCCAAGAATCATCTCCAAAAGAATAGAAAGATAGAATAGAAGATGCCCTAAAAATCCTCATAAGTTCTATTTATATAAGACTACTTACGTGCTACTTACGAGAGTAAGGGCTGGATGTAAGGAGCTGAAAAAAGATTGTCGCGAGCCTCACGGGACTACTTACGGGCGTAAGCACTATCCGTAAGGTCTTTTATTTGTGTTGTAGTCCAGCTTACGGTCGTAAGCACTGGATTGTAAACTGCACTATTCTACTTATTGCGACTACTCTTACAGGGCTAAACTATGATCATAAACTCCTCTGGATAGTTGATAAGTGCTTGTGTATAAATAATATGAAGTATTTTTTTCTTATATTGAGCATTACTTTTCTTTGATTTTATTGCTTATTTGTGTGTATATGTGTTCTTTTGTGCATGTAGGGTTGTGGAGACAATTGTGGAAGAAAAGAACCAAAAGTAAATCATGGATGCATTTGTTGATGAAGTCTTGGATTGAACAAATGTGAAGACACAAGTTGTGCTCAAATACATGTGGGTGTGTGCCAACCTCTATTGTGCTCAAGTGAATACGCAAAGTGGAGGGGCACAAGAGCAGTCACACTCACGTGTTTCGACTTGTGCAATACTAGCAAGATCTTCATTAATGTGATTTCATTGAAGACGCAACGCGATCTACCATATGGATGTGTGCCCATTCATGTGGCCTCGATGAAAAGAGTGGATTTGGGAGCATTTTGGCGAAGTAATGTAGTAGTTTATTGTAGTAAAATTACTGTAGCAGTTACTGTTCATAGCTCACAGGAAACCAAATTCTGGAAATCCACACGGCCGTGTGGAAATTACACATGCACGTGTGGATGCCCGATTCCAGCCCATATAAATACCGTGACTTGAGACATTTTGAAGAATCTTTTTCCCATATTTTGTCCATCTTGGGAGGTGCTCGGGCTAGAGTTTGGAGAGGCTTTACCTAGGTTTTTGGAGCAGTTCTACGGCCTTCGACATCGCCTTCCTTTGGAGAAGAGTTATTAGGGGAGCTTTCGTCGTCACCAATTCGGCGAGGTGTGACCTAGGCTTGATAAGGGAACCTTTGCAGAAGACAAGGCGGCTCTACAAGACCATCGATACGGACTACAAGGGGGTTTTATCTATGAATTGCATGTTTTCACTATTGATTTCATTGTTTATTGTGTACTGCTCCATGGAGAGCTAAACCCCTAATGGGTGCTTGGACTTGTAAATCCTAGGATGATTTTGTTTCGTTGACCTTTATTATGCTTATTTAATTGATATTTTAATTGAGTTCCATCCTTGAACGCTTATTGTATTAATTTTCTCTTAGAGTGACACTAGAGCTGAGAATCCATCTTTGGTAATCCTTGTGGATGAGTGACACTCCATTAGGATTAGACAAAGCAAGGTTGGAGAGGGTCGAGAGGGTGAATCGAGAGGTAGTGGAACATCCCCTTTCCCTTCCGATGTGGTTTATCCTACCTTCACATTCCAAGAGTTCTTTGTGGTCATGATTAGTATTGCACTTGAAATAATAGTCCTAGGGTGAGCAATATCCGGGTGCCCCATCTCTCTATCGATTACCTCTCCTTATCCATATTGCGCCTCTTTTTTTTCTTTACTTTTATTTGCATTGATATTGTTCACACAACTCCTAAATCATTTTTACTATAGTTAAATAGCAATTCTTGTGTTTCTGAGCACTATTCCCTATGGATACGACTACCCACTCACCGGGGTACTTTATTACTTTGACAACTTGTGTACTTGCGGTATACACACGCAAAGGGTGTGTCAAGTTTTTGGCGCCGTTGCCGAGGAATAGGCGTTTTGGAAGCATTTTGCACTTTGCTATTTTAGCTATTCATCACTTGTTCTATTTTACACTTTCTTATTCTTCCATCATTCTGATTTGTTTTTATTCTTTAATTTCAAAGAATCATAACAAAGTTAGTGGAACAAGTAAAGCGGGATTGGTCAGAACGCTTAGATGACACACTTTGGGCTCACCGAATAGTGTATAAAACTCCGATAAGGGACCACTCCTGATAGGTGCTTGAGTATTAGTAATACGAAGTATTCTTTTCTTATATTAAGCATTACTTTTCTTAGATTTTATCACTTATACATGTGTATTTGTGTTCTTTTGTGCATGAAGGGTTGTGGAAATAAGTGTGGAAGTAAAGGAACCAAAAGTAGATCGTGGATGTAATTTTTGATGAAGTCTTAGATTGAACAAATGTGAAGACACAAGTTGTGCTCAAAGACATGTGAGTGTGTGCCAACATTCATTGTACTCAAACGAACATACAAATTAGAGCGGCACAAAGGCAGTCACACTCATGTGTTCTAACTTGTGCAATGCTAGCAAGATCTTCGTCAATGTGACTTATATTGAAGACGCAACACGATCTACCGCATGGATGTGTGCCCATTCATGTGGCCTCGATGAAAAGTGTGGATTCATGAGTATTTTGGTGAAGTATTGTAGCCATTACTGTTCACGGCTCATAGGAAATTGATTCTTGTAAATTTACACGCCCGTGTGGATGCCCAATTCTAGCCCCGTATTAAAGCCGTGATTTCAAACGTTTTAAAGAATCCTTTCATCATCTTTTTTCGATCTTTGGAGGCGCTCCCAGCTACGGTTTGGAGATGCTTTGGCTAGGTCCTTGGAGTGGTTCTACTGCCTTCGACACCGCGTTCCTTCAAAAGATAGTTATTGGGAGAGCTTTCATCAGCATCGATTCGGTAAGGTGTGCCCTAGGCTTGATGAGGGAACCCTCGGAGAAGAAGAGGCAACTCTATAAGACCATTGATACGGACTACAAGGGGGTTTTACTTATGGGTCGCATGTTTTTATATTCGATTTCATTATTGATTGTATCTTCCTCCATGGAGAGCTAAAACCCTCGGGGGTGCTTAGAATTGTAAACCCTAAGATGATTTTGTTTTCAATGATCTTTCATTATGTTTCTTTAATTGATGTTTTTAATTGAGTTCCAACCTTGAATGCTTATTGAATTGATTTTCCTTTAGAGTGACACTAGGGTTAAGAATCTATCTTGGTAATCCTTGTGGATGAGTGACACACATAAGGGTTAGACAAAAGCTAGGTTGGAGAGGGTCGAGAGGGTGAGTTGAGAGGTAGCGGAACGTCCCTTTTCCCTTCTGATGTGATTTATCCTACCTCCATGTTCCAAGAGTTCTTTGCGATCACAAAAGAGTGAAGTACTAAGAGATAAATTCCACTGGGGCTTAGTTGCTCGAGCAACAAAGTGAAGTGTTAAAGTAATCCTTAGTGATGAGGCTTAATTGTGATTAGGGGTTTATCGCTTGGACCAAAAGGTTAGATCTATATTAGAGAATAGGGTTTATCACTTGGAGTCTCCAAATCTTCATGCAACCCCACACAGTGTAAAGCGTTGAGAGTATCCCTTTCCGCGGGGCATAGTGTGAGGGTTAGTCACAATTGACCTTAAGTTTAGGACCGTGTGTCTTAGGATTTTCACGACTCATTAGACATCAGTTAGGAGACATAATGATTGGTCTTGCACTGGAAACAATAGTCCTAGGGTGAGCAATGTCTGAGTGCCTCATTTTCTATCGATTGCCTCTCCTATTATTCTATTGTGTCTCTTTCTTCTTTTACTTTATTTCTATTTGCATTGATATTAGTCACACCACTCTTAAAATCATCTTCACTATAGTTAAATAGCAATTCTTGTGCTTCTAAGCATTATTCCCTGTGGATACTAACTACTCACTAGGGTATTTTATTACTTCGACAACCCGTGCACTTGCGGTACACACACGTAAGGGGTGTGTCAACTTCCTATAACTTGGTGTATTGTAAGTCATGTCATTTGCCTATCGAGCTTGAGTATAAAGCCTATTGGGCTATCAAGGCAATGAACTTTGACTTAAGCAAGACGGGGGAACAAAGAATGCTTCATCACAACGAGTTGGATGAATGGAGGTTGAAGGCATATGAGAATGCAAGGTTTAGAAGGAAAGAATTCGAAAGTGGCATGACAAGCTTATCAAGAATCCAAAAGAGTTCAAAGTAGGTAATTAGGTTTTGTTGTTCAATTCGCCTACGACTATTTTCTGGGGAAGTTCAAGTCTACATGGTTTGGGCCATATACTGTAACTGAAGTGTCACCCCATGGTGTTGTTGAAATTACTCATCTGGAGAAGGTACGTTTAAGGTTAATGGGCACCGGCTAAAACTATACTTTGGTGGAGAGGTTAGTAATGATGACAAGGAAGTATTTTTTCTCCATGAGCCCCCATGAGGTATGGTCAGGTACATCAAGCTTAGTGACGTTAAACAAGCACTTCTTTTGAGGCAACCCAAGTTTTTACTATTTTATAGGTTTTAGTTAAGTACTTGCATGAATAAGAGCTTTAGTGTTGGTGCCTTGATTTTTACATGTTATTGCTGTGTTTTTCTCATGGATTATTGGTATTTTAGTGTGCTTAATGGTAACTGGCGAAGTTTTGGGTCATTTGAGCATGTTTCAATGATTCTCTGGTCAAGATTTTAGTGCTTATGCAGCCTCTGTATGTGTGTAAATGTTGCAAAAATTTTTATGCAGATTTTGTAATTTTTTTAAAGTCATCCAGAGAAGACACACCGCTGTGTGGAATTTCTACACGGACGTGTGTTTCCGTTCAGAGCTCATCCCGAGAGGACACATGGGCGTGTGAGTGCCCCTATAAATGGCCTTGTAACAGTCGCACACCCGTGGGTAATTTCCACACAGGCGTGTGGATCTTTGCAAAGTTCTCAGACTCCATCCCAAGAGCACACAGATACGTTCACGCAGTCCTAAGCAGATCAGTGAACTGCTGTAGTGACAATAGCAGAGTTTTGAGCAAACAAGAGTTACTATACTTATACTCCATGGTACAGAATGAGCCGCTACATCTGGGGCACATCTTGGCCGAGTATCTGTGTCAACAGGGTCAGTATGCCAGAGTCGGAGTTCTTTTCTCAAGCCCATATATTACGAGACTTATCATGGGCATGGGTCTGATGGATGCTATTCGAGGGGCCGAGAAAACGATTGTATCATCTCCCCTCGACTTGGAGACCATGCGTTTGATGGGCATGATCCGGAGGTATAGAGATGGAGTATATGTTATGATCATACCCCCACCAGAGCAAGCCGAGGGCGAGGGTGACGCAGTAGAGAGATCGAAGCCTGCTCTTGAGCCACAGCCAGAGTAGATGGAAACAGAGGCACCACCCACAGCACAGGAGACATCTTCAGTGCGTATGTTCTCTCCATTTCGAGCCCATGATCATTTTGAGAGTCTCGAGAGTGTTGTAGGGGTGTTATAGACAAAGTTGGCTGAGGTTCACGCGACACAGGCCATGAACCACATATAGGTGATGGCGCGTATCGACATTCTACAACAGATACTCGAGCGAGATGCAACTTCTCCCTTTGTGATGATACCCTGTACTCCTCCGACATGTCCAGCATCTCCATTACCACTAGTAGCAGCACCAACATCATCATCACCAGCAATAGTAGCAGATCCACCACTAGCAATTGACACCGAAGCTTGAGTCGTCTTTACTTTACTTGTTTTTATGTTCCATATTTTATTTCCAAATCTTATTTTGGACTTGTACTACTCAGAAAGGATATTCTTTCTGAGTTTATTTTTTTATTTTTGAGTTGCTTCAAGTTGTCTTTCATTTTCATGTCTTTTTAGACTTGAGTTATTTTGTTTTTGTTGAGCTTCACTGAACCCCCTTGTATATACGTGCAGATGGTCTTGTGAGTCTTGGAATTTGAGGGATAGTCATGGACACGATCATTGTTCTTCTCACATGGCCGTGTGTGCTCCACAACCCATTGGAACTCAACTCTCAATGAATATAGCTCCATCAAATGTACGATTAGGAGTTCAGGGGAGTATTATTTTAATTGCCCATCTCCACACATGTTTTAATTGTTATACTTTATTGTGCTTGCATGCGTACATTGAGGGCAATGTACATCTTAAGTGTTGAGGGGAGGGGGGAGTTCACATTACATATGTTCTATACTTATGCTTCATTGTTTATGCTCATGTAGCCAATGGCGGTTCACCTTAGTTGCAATGGTTGTATTCTTAAGTTTAGGAGAATTTTTTAGCTTTGAATGTTCTCATGCTCTAGTTTTAATTGAAGTTTTAGGAATTTTTGCCTGATTGACACTTGTTGCGTTACTCACTCATTAAACTATGTGGAAACTCAAGTTCCCCATTAAAGGGACTATTTTAGTTTGTTTCTTGTTTTAATTTATGTGAAAAAAATTTGTTGAATGGTTGAAAAAGAAAATAAAAAATAGATATGTTTGTTCATTGGTGCATTGGGGGTGGAAAGAGCTACCACCTATGAAGTATGAATCTACTCTCATAAGTCGGATACTAGTTATGCCCTAATGAGAGAAAGAGCTATCTCATGGGATGAGTGAAAGCTACTACCCCGGTACAAAGAGCTACCACCTCGAAAGTGTGAAAGCCACCTTAACTGCCGCTTAGGAAAGGGCTACCTTAGAGGATGTGTGAAGCTACTACCTTCTCTTTTTTTTTTTGTACATAAATAAGTCCCTCTCACTTAGAGCTTTGAGGAGTATACGTTGGGTTGACTTGAGTGAGTTTACACATAATTACCCTAATATCGGGTTGTTGTCCTTTTTTATTCAAGTTTTTAGCTAGAGCATGGATTTTTCTTATTCGATGTTGGAATTTTTCCTTACTTGTAGAATACTTACTTTAAATGTGTTTGGTGAACCTAAGGCCAAGCACTTTCAATTTTTCCTTCTTAGAGGCTTTAATGTTTTATTTTTGCTTGAGGACAAACAAAAGCTTAAGTGTGGGAGAGTTTTATAAGTGCTTGTGTATAAGTAATACAAAGTATTCTTTTCTTATATTGAGCATTACGTTTCTCAGATTTTATCGATTATTCGTGTGTATATGTGTTCTTTCGTGCATGTAGGGTTTGAGGAGACAATTGTGGAAGAAAGGAACCAAAAGTAGATCGTGGATGCATTTATTGATGAAAAGAACATATATACCACCCGGATTGAACAAACGTGAAGACACAAGTTGTGCTTAAATACATGTGGGTGTGTGCCAACCTTCATTGTGCTCAAGCGAATACGCAAAGTGGAGGGGTACAAAGGCAGTCACACTCATGTGTTCCGACTTGTGTAATACTAGCAAGACCTTCGTCAATGTGATTTCATTGAAGACGCAACGCGATCTACCGCATGGTTGTGTGCCCATTCATGTGGCCATAATGAAAAGAGTGGATTTGTGAGCATTTTGGTGAAGTACTGTAGCAGTTACTGTAGCAAATCACTATAGCAAAATCAATGTAACAGTTACTATTCATAGCTAGCAGGAAACCAAATTATGGAAACCACATCACCATGTGGAAATTCCACACGCCTGTGTGGATGCCCAATTCCAGCCCCTATAAAATACCACGACTTGAGACGTTTTGAAAAATATTTTTCCCATCTTTTATCCATTTTGGGAGGTGCTCATGGCTGGGGTTTGGAGAGGCTTTGCGTAGGTTTTTGAAGTGGTTCTATGGCATTTGACATTGCATTCCTTTGGAGAAGAGTTATTGGTGTACCCTAAGTTTGACAAGGGAACCTTTGGAGAAGACGAGGCGGCTCCACAAGACCATCAATATGAACTACAAAAAGGTTTTATCTATGGATTACATGTTTTCACTATTGATTTAATTATTGATTGTGTATTGCTCCATGGAGAGCTAAACCATTAGTGGGTGCTTGGACTTGTAAACTCTAGGATGATTTTGTTTCATTGACCTTTATTATGCTTCTTTAATTGATATTTTAATTAAGTTCCATCATTGAATTCTTGTTGTATTTATTTTTCCCTTAGAGTGACACTAGGGTTGAGAATCCATCTTGGTAATTCTTGTGGATGAGTGACACTCCATTAGGATTAGACAAAGCAAGGTTGGAGAGGTCGAGAGGGTGAGTCGAGAGGTAGCGGAACTCCCCCTTTCCCTTCCGATGCGGTTTATCTTACCTCCACGTTCCAAGAGTTCTTTGTGGTCATGGTAGAGTGAAGTGCTAAGAGACAAACTCCATTGGGGCTTAGTTGTGCAGGCAACAGAGTGAAGTGTTGAAAGTAATCCTTAGTGCTGAGGACTTAATCATGACTTTGTGTCTTTCTCCTGGACCAAAAGGTTAGATCTATCTTAGGGAATAGGGTTTACCACTTGGAGTCCCTAGAGTTTCATGCAACCCCATACAGTGTGAGGCGTCGAGAGTATCCCTTTCTGCTGGGCATACTGTAGGGTTAGTCACTATTGACATTGGGTTTGGGATCGTGTGTCTTTGAATGTCCATAACTCATTAAGCATCAGTTAGGAGGCATAATGATTAGTCTTGCACTTGAAATAATTGTCCTAGGGTGAGCAATATCCGGGTGCCCATCTCTCTATCGAATACCTCTCCTTATCCCTATTGCACCTCTTTTCTTTTCTTTACTTTTATTTGCATTGATATTGTTCACACAACTCCTCAATCATTTTCACTATAGTTAAATAGCAATTCTTGTGTTTCCGAGCATTATTCCCTATGGAAATTACTACCCACTCACCGGGGTACTTTATTACTTCGACAACCCGTGCACTTGCGGTACACACACGCAAGAGATGTGTGTCAATGGTCCTTATAGGTATCCTTATGGGTGTAAGACTTGCTTGTAAGGTTCTATGGATTGGCTTTGAATCCTTCTTACGAGTATAAGCATGCCAACAAGGTTCTTTTAATTCAAATTAAGGCCGTAAGCCACCCAGTTTACCTTGTCCTTACTACAATGATGCCGATAGAGCTCGAAACTCATCGTTTTGGTCTAAAATGCTTCTTTTGGAGCTCACTCATCTTTAAGCACTGCCTAAAGTCTGTTTAATACAAAACACACTATATTTAGCATCGAATTCCATGAAATGATTCTAATGCATACCAATTGAGTGTGCAAATTGATATAAAATTCATGAACATTGTACACTCATCACAATTGAAAAAAGTTTAAAATGGTACATACTTACCAAATTCATTAATCCTTGTCCTAGGTCATTAATCCAGCTATCGAGACCCACCCCATTGAGGCACAGGCTACAATTGAGACTACCATAAGGAAGCAAAAACTGACAGTGGTAGGAGCAAAGGTTGCATAACTTCAAAGGCACAACATCATGGAAAAAGAAATTTTCCTAATGCTACAAAACCTACTACTCTGAAGCCCCAAGAAAAAGAAAAAGAAGTTGAACAAAGGCATAAAGGAGAAAAATGTATGGATTCCTTATGATGTGACATTTACTGCAGGAAGTGGGGCAGGTGGAAGAGCTCCTTGAATATTTAGTATTATCATAGGCGTCATGGTTTTTCTGTATAATATTGTTTAATGAAAGAAAACTATCTGTTTGTGTACAACAACACAAAAAATTGCATCACTACTGCTATCTAGTTTTGTTTGTCTGTTCGAATAAGTTCCCCATTTCTATCCTTTAATGGGGTTGTTAACAAACAAATTCCATTAGTTTCAATGAATGTATATGTTTTGACATCATGGAATTCTTTTATTTTCTTCATTTTTCCCTTTAATATATAGTGTTATACTCTGAATTGTGGTATTAATTTAGTAATGCAGATTAGGTTCAATTGTAAAACACTTCATCTTATGATTAACTGTTTAAGACAAATCTGTGTTAGTGTGATTAATATCAAGTTACAGAATTTGGAGAATGGTAATTAATTCAGTAATTCATTTATTATCTCAGTCATGTCATCAATATGTGATTGTATTAATTAATTCTATGATTCCTACAGAACTGTGTGGAATGCAAGGGCTTTCAGTTAAAACAATTGCAACTTAGACAATTGCATCTTAAATGGGATTAAATTGCATCTTGCTCATCTGGATGAAGAACTCATCACTGTTATGTAGCTAGGGTTTTAACAAGGATTGAACAGAATAAAGAAAGGTTCTAATTACCCCTCGTCCAAACAATCAAGCAAAAATCTAAACTTCATTTTTTCCAATGATTTACATTGAAACACACTAGAATCTAAAATTCACAGCTAGGGCATAAAAAAATATATATAAAAAAAGAACTTAAACACGTTCGGATGCCATTTTCATCAAACTTGGAAGGTGGGTTACCACCGCCACCAGCCGAAGATCCTCTCCCACTTGGGCACTCGATCTAGCCTGGACATCTCACCCGCATTTTCGTCATTGTTGTTGTTCAGTATTATGAAACCACATTCCTCTCGAAGAAGAAGAAGCTGACGTGTTGCCCTTTCCCATGACGTGGCATGTGTTGCTTGAGCAGGCCGGCTTCAGTTGACATGGACATGCCAGCTAAGCCATCCAGCATGTAAGAAGCCCCTAACTCATTTCCTCCGGCCGCCACGTAAGCAAAGGGTGGCGGGAAAAGACCGAGTGACCTGCCAGTGTAATCAAATCAAAATTGAATGACCAAAATACTTCAAATTAAAGTTGAAATGACCATTATTTTTTTAAAAAAAAAAAGACAAAAGTTAGGTGACCTTTCAAAAAAATTTACTCAATATTTTAATTAAAAACATTTTAACAAAAAGTCAATCCAACACGCACATGCAAGTAAAAATACATGTGACTGTATTCAAATAAATTATATTATTTGATAATTAAAAAATATAATTGTTTTCCAACATAACTTTTATTTTATTTAATTTATTTGATGAATGTATCAGAGATCCCACAATGCTTTGGCAGATAAATCAATGAGAGGGAAGGTAATTGGTAAAGTACTAATTACTAAACCTTGTATTATTTTATTTTATTTTATTTCTTAATGATCAAAAGAATGTGATCACTCATTTACTTGTGGTTCAAGGATGGTAATTATAAACTAAAATAATATTTTAGTGATGTGGGATTTCCAAGATAAATTACCTAAGATAAATAAAAATGTTAAGTAATCTTTAAAAAAAATTAAACAGATTTAAAAACAAATGTTAAATAATTTTTACTTTATACTATTTTTTATAACAATTTATTTACATTTTATTTTTTATTTATTTTTTTTTTAGTTTTTCATGAATTAGTAGTGAAATTTACAAGTGTATATTAAAAATTATAACTTTTCAAGTTAAGTTAGATGAAATATTTGGCACGATATTTAGCATGACCTGCTAAAATCCATGGCAAATAGAATGCCAAGCAAATCGAAATCTTCACTTTCTGTTTGGAATAATGGTTAATAAATTATGATCAGTTTGGAATTATATCAAAAAAGATTTTGTGATGATCTACATGAGTGGTGGTTTGTAGTTGTAAGTAACAATAAACCATCTAAAAAATAATTATTAGTAATTTGATGACCAATTTAGCGAAGGTTATTAGTGACTGACGTGATTCTCACTTTGAGTAGATTTGGCATGGATGCTTAGCAAGTGGGAATTGTTCGTAAACAATTCATGATTTTTTTTATTTTTTATTTTTTAATTTTTGGTTTTTATTGAGTTACTAGTAAGTAAAGTAAGATTTAAGTATGTATAATACAAATCATATTTTTTTCTTGTTAAGAAAGTTGAAATATTTGGTAGGCCAATTGGTACAACTAGCTAAAAACTGTATCAAAAATTGTGCCAAACAAAAAACTTTGGCAGGGCATTTAGCACTACCAGCTCAAACCCATGCCAAGCGCAGTATCAAACATAGCCAAATTTCCACTTATTTTGGAATATTGATTAGTAAATCTTGTTGATCCGCATGAGTGGGCTTGTAGTTCTTTTCGTGCCAACTTTGCCTTAGCAAATTGCAATTTTTCTTATAGTGTACATTAACCTCATTGATGTGAAAATAGTTACTTATAATGTGCAAACCTTAAAATTTAGTTTAAAAATGTCAATTATAGGATTAGCAAGCATGACCTCTTTACAAATCTTAAAGACTTCCTCGACCCCTTTAGTAGTTTATAAGAAACCTTTGTATATAGTTCGTCAAATGTTTAAATTCCTTAATCCTTTTAGCTACAAATGTTGTGAACTCACTCATCAAATTTGAAGAGTACTTATATTCTATTATTGCTTTCTTCTCATAGGCAATAAGCTTATAGTCATAATCATTTGATAGTCAAAACTTCTTCATTGCTTTGTCTACAGCTTCCTTAACAATTTTTTTTTTCTTTTTTTGCTTTATTATTAGATTTGAGTAAGTTAGCATACTTTATCAATTAATATCACTATCAACCTTGATGTTTGTTGTGACTTTGGCTATCTTCACCTTGGTATTATTCATCTTAATTTCGTCATCCAAGGCTTTCACTTTAACACCCAAGCTAAATGACTTTGCTTCTAACAATTGTGGCTCAAACTCAAACGTGGCCATGTTTGCCTTAGAATGAAGAAACTTTGCCTCGAGTTTAGACAACGTGGCCTAGAATTGGTATAACTTTGATAAAATCTTCTCAAAAAAATTCTTGGTATGATCTCTTGTCTCCATTGTTAAGTTACAAAAAATGTGAGTAGACTACATTGAAAGAATCAAAAGAAGCAAACAAGGGTTAAAGCCAACTGACTTTACTAAGAACAAGAAAGAAAAAATGGGAGATACTTTCATTGTGGACAAAATAAGCCCCGCAATTAAGTCTTTCTTTGGTAGCTTATTCATATTGGCAAGATTAGAGTCAAGCATAATGACCTCAAAGGCTAAGGTCGTCTTATTCAAAACCCCAATTATGACATCTCTTCTCTCCCACTTCACACCTCGGAACGCACTGTTCTTATAGTCTTATAGAGAGAAACGCGCTTTCACATCTTCTTAACCCGAAATAGCTGAGGAGAGGAAAGGTTCCTTTTTGAGGGTACTCCCGGGAACAGATCCAGTGGAGACGGGGTGGGGCCTGTAGCTCAGAGGATTAGAGCACGTGGCTACGAACCACGGTGTCGGGGGTTCGAATCCCTCCTCGCCCACAACCGGCCAAAAAGGGAAGGACCTTTCCTTTACCTTCAAAAGCTGCTACTAGATCAATGAAAAGATATTTTAGCCTTTTCACCTCTAATATCTAAGGCCTACCTTTTAATTGAAGAAAGCCCTTATGTTTCTTCACTATTAGGGGCCTTGCAAAGGCAGACACCTCATGTTTCCCAGTGTCAAGGAGCTCAATAATAATAGGCTCTTCAAACTTAATTATAGAGTGGTCATTAATGGAAGCAAATACCTTAGCTTCAGTGACATAGTAAGGATTTATAAAGATAGGAGTCTCAACTTCAAAGGCTATAGAAGCCTCTGAAGAAGCAATTAGGCTAGCACTATCCTTAGTTTCTTCAAAAAAGGCTACTGGTGATGTTTTCTCATGATTAGGCTCTCTGAGGTCCCCAATTTTTGACCTCTAAAGTAACAATAAAAATGGAGCATCCTAGCTAAATATTCTTCTTCTTCTTCTTCTTCTTCTTCTTCTTCGGTGAAGGGGTCCAATCTAGTAAGCACTTAGTTCACCGAAAGGCCAAAGGATTTGAATGACCAATTACTTTCCTTTTGTCTTCCATTCCTTTTAGCTTACTTAGTCCATCTGCGGTTGCTCTAGGCACAATAAAATAAAGTAGGAAAGATAATCAAAAAGTAAAATTAGGTGAAATAAAGAAGGTAACTTACCCACCAAGAGAGAAAGTGCAACTAATAGTAGGTTCTCAAATGACACTAAAGAAATCAACAGAGGGGAACTTTAAACTCAAATAAGGCGGAGTTTCTCCCTTTTGTCGAATTCAAATCAACATTAAAACATCTAGTAAGGAAAGGAGCCCATATCTCGAATCCATCTCTAACTTGAATCATTTAGGATAGAATGGAGAATAAGACAACGACTCAAACCTGCAAGCTATCTTGGAAGATTTGAAAAAAGTTCTTAATTGAGTTTAATTGTTAATTCTCTAAGGTAGTAACTCTTTTCCAAAAGACCTAAAGCATAATTTAATTCAAATGATTAAAAAAGAACTGAGAAAAGAACACCCTCATCTTTGAGAGGAATAGAAGTAGAGTAAATATGACAAGAAGAGGAAGGAAGATTAATATTGGAAAACACACTCTAGGGGCAGAATATGAAGAGTTTGGTTTGGAAAACTTGTTTCCTTCGCAGGACATGATATGAATGATAAGAAGGGTCTATTTGATTCTGTTTTTAATTTTATGTTTTTAGGACAGTTTTACAAAATTGATTCTTAAAAACACGTTCTAAAATTAATATATAAAAAAACATGTTTACTTGAAGATATTTTGAAAACAGATCTTAAAAACAAAAAAAATAAAAAACTCATTTCAAAAAAGTTTTTAAAAAGATGCTCTGATAACCAAAAATATAAAAGCTTTTAGATTTAGTTGTTTTATGTACTTGAGTTTGTTGCTTATTTTGACAATAATCTAATAACCATATGACTTTAACGAACTAATATAATAATCTATTTTCTAAAAAATAAACATAAAATAAATATTAATAGAACTTAATATGACATTATAATGCATATGTTTAATTAATGTTCAATGACATTTATATAAATAATTCAAGCATAAGTTCAACATTCACAATTATTATAATCGACCGGCATCTAGTTTGTTATATAATTATAATGCGTTTCCAGTTTAACTACACTTTCATTGGATATTTTGACAAGTTGTTCACAATATAACTTGAATTTCAAAAGCCCTCTACTTTGAATTTGTTTGCCTTGTTAAATCATCAACTTCTTCAAAATTCATATTTTTCCCTTTATCTAAACATGTCACATTGACCCCACTTTCATATATATAATTATGAATAGTGCAACATACTATTAATATAAGACAATAACTTGAAGGCCTGTATGAAAGCATTAATTTTAGAAAACCCTAGATGTGATTGGAATTGTTTTTATCTTTGCAATTGTTAACATTTTTGTAGATTAAAATTTTTTTTAAAATTTTTTTCTCCACTTTTCTCGTTGTTTTAAAAACAAAACTTTAGAAAGCATCTAAAAGTTGATCTCAGTTTTTTATTTTCAACAATATATTTTTATTTTTTTATTTTTTAAATAATTTTAAAAAATACATCATCAGACAAGTTTATTAATATTTTTGCTCTCAAAAATGGAAAACTATTATAAAGAACAATAATCAAACAAGCCCTAAAGTTTTTTTTTTAAAAAAAAAAGATCAATAACGAGAAAAAATGACATGGATGCTAATGTGGATGCCAATTTGGCATTTACATCATTTAAGAAAGATATTTGATAAACCCATTATGTAAAAATGTTACTAGTTATAATATATATATATATATATTGATAAGTAGAGGAATGGAGCAGTTGAGTGAAGCTGGAAATGAACAGCTGAAGTGAAGTTTTGGGTGGTATAGGTGGAGATGTTCAAAGCTATTTAAATGTTTAGGAGGATGGTTAACTGTTAATTAGTTAACTGATTGTTGATGTGGCAAATGGGTAATATATGGTAAGGTGGCATAGTTTAGTTGGTTCCTATGGAGAGTTGAGTCTAATTTTAATTTTAGCCCTTGGTTTCTTAAGTTGCAAGGGGCCCATGAGTAGCTTCTTATCCTAGTTACAGAACATTGTATAAAGAGATACTTAGTTGTATTGTCTGAAACTATGTATAAAATAATGTTCTTTTGGCTCTTGTTCTTCTTTTCCTTTATTCCCTTTCCATTTTCTTCTTAATTCTTATTGTTGATCCCTTCAACATAACACTAGTATCAGAGCCAATGACCTAACAATGGTGAACAAAAACAAGAAGTAAGACATTCACGACCTTGAGAACCTCATTAAAGAAATGGATGAAATGCACAACAAGGCCATTAAGGAGACTAGAGAGCAGAACAATAAAGCCATGAAGGAGATTAAGCTTTTAGTAGAGGGAATAGTGCTACAAAACACAAAGGTGCAATCTTAGAATCCGCTACAGGAAAATACTGGAGGGATGGGTGGAGAAATGGAATCTTGTATGTTTGTTGGAATTAGAATAATAATAGGCAATACACCAAGTTACAATTTTCCAATTTTGATGGAGAAGGATTAAATGAATGTATCTATATGGCAAAATAATTCTTTGAAGTTGATCACACCATTGGAGTACTCAAGGTCAAGATAGCTTCAATTCACTTTGAGGGTAAGATTCTGAATTGGTACAAAGTTTTCTTGAAAACTATTGAAAAAAGGAGATCAATTTCTTAGAGTGAGTTGGTAGCTACACTGATAGCAAGAGAACAAGTTTTTGATGATCCAGTTTTAGAGATCAAGAAATTAGGGGTAAGGGGGTTCTCTACAACAATATTTGGAGGAGTTTAATTTGATGCTGAGCAAAATTGTTTTCAATGAGACTCAAGATGTTAGCCATTTTCTTGGGAAGGCTTCGAGAGGTGATTAGATTTTTATAAGGCTATTTAACCCAGTAACCTTACAATATGCTTATGCTTTAGACAAAGTAAAAGAGGTGTTATGGGCAAAAAAGAGTTCTATGGATCAAGTTGGCAGGTTACAAAATAGGAGTAATAGAGTTCAATCTTCAGGACTAGTGGCAAGAACTTTAGTAAATTTTAACAAAAAAAAGCTCATTTTTACAAGCCAAGTATTTTACCTTTGCCTAGTTCTTTTACTTTTGGTCAACAACAATTCAAGAAATTAACAAGGAGCAAGATGAGAGGAGATAAAGGGGGCTATGTTTTTTATTTAAAGAGAAATATGTTCCAAGTCATAGATGTAGGTAAAGACATATTTTCATGATAAAAATTAACGATAAAGACTTAGGTGATCTAGAGACTCAAGAAGATTGTTTTGAAGAGGTGGAAAGAAATGATGCTGTGATACAATCTCCTTAATTGTCCTTTCATGAAATTAATGGGAATCATAGTTTTCAAACTATGATAATTAGAGGGAATATTGGCATAAGAACTTTGCTTCTAGTGATAAGCTCATGAATTACCCATAATTTCATGGATGCGAAGGTGGTAAAGCAATTGGCATGTATTCTTGAGCCTATTTCAGAAAGGAAGGTTTCACTGCTAATGGAAATGATATATCTTGTTAGGAAATATGCAAATATTTTCAATGGAGTATGCAAGGATATAAATTCATGGTAGATTTATTAATTCTCCCTTTGGATAACTATGATTTAATATTTGGGAATTTAGTGGTTGTTTGAATTGGGAGACATAATGTAGAACTTCTGACAACTACAGATGCCATTCTATTTGGAATATTAGGAGGTAGTACTTAAGGGAGAAACTAAAGGTTGCAAGTAGTTATTAAAATGAAATTACAAAAGTTGTTATCTAAGGCTTCTTAATTATCTCTGTGTTTTGCTATAACAATTGAGATGTACTGGAGTTCCAAAACTCAAAAGATGATGATTTAACTACCTGGATCAACAAAGTGCCTATAGAGATATCAAAAGTACTATTAACATTTGCTATGGTGTTTCAAGAACCTCGGACATTACCCCCTCCTAGATAACCTGATCATTAAATTAGATGGCCAAAAGGAGTTTAGCCAATTTGCTTGAGGTCTTACAGGTATGAACCTTTACAGAAGGATGTGATTGAGAAGTTAACTCAAGAAATATTGGATATGGGGGTAATATAGCCTAACAATTCACCACTTTCATTGTCAGTAGTTTTCGTTAGAAAGAAAGATAATTCATAGAGATTATGTATTAATTATAGGAGTTTTAATAATCTAACAATTAAGGATAAATTTCAGATCCCAGTTATTGAAGAATTACTAGATGAGTTTTATGGGTCAATCATGTTTTCTAAACTGGATTTGAGGTCTAGATAACATTAGATCAAAATACATCTTAAAGATGTCCATAAAACTTCATTTAGAACACATATGGGACACTATGAATTCAAGGTGATGCATTTTGGTTTAACAGATACACGTACCCTCTAACTTAAAGGCCTCATGACTGAAGTGTCCAAGCCCTACCTTAGAAGGTTTTTCTTAGTGTTCTTTCATGATATTTTACTTTACAACAAGAGTTTGAGTCAGCATATAGCCCATCTTGGCAAAGTTTTCCAAAAACTCTTAGTTTGTGAAACTTAGTAAACGTAATATTCTTGTGAATTCTATGGCATATATGGGCTACATTAATTATAATAATGGAGTGAGTATTGACCCATAAAAGGTGCAAGCAATTGCATAATAGCCTATTCCTATACCAAGTAAGCAACTTTGGGGGTTCCTTGGTTTAGCAAGCTATTAGAAAAGATTCATTAAAGATTTTCGCATAAATGTGTCAGTCTCTGAATTCTTTGCTAAAGGGGAATGCGTTCTTTAAGTGGAATAAGGTAGCTCAATAAATCTTTTGATCAGCTTAAGCAAGCACTTATCACAACAACTATTCTAGCTCTACCTAATTTCAAATAAGATTTTATTGTTGAGACTGATGCCTCTAGTTCAAGTATAGTGCAATTCTACATCAAAATGGGCATTCAATATCCTACATCAGCAAGAATTTGTCCCTAAAATATCAGTCATTCCCTACCTATGAAAGAGAATGATAGTTTTTAAATTTGTAATCAAGAAATGGGAACAAAATCTAATGAGTACACATTTTGTGATTGAAACTGACCACCAACCATTGAAATATATGTTGGATCAAAGGTTGACTACTCTCAATAGTATACTTGTCTTTCCAAGCTAATGGCCTATGACTTTGAGATTCAATATAAACAAGGTAGTACTAATACACCGATGCTTTATCTAGACTGTAATCTATTCATGTAAAATTGTTGGCCATTTCATCTATTTCTTCAGATCTAATGGATAGAATTAAGGCCTCCTGACAATAGGATAATAATCTATTGGGAATTATGCACATTTTATAGCAAGGTGTTGACTACTCTCATTATACTCAGCCACGGGATAAACAATTATGGAAAGGGAAATTGGTAGTTGGCCAAAATGTAGCATTGAGGGAACAACTCTTACAACAATTCCATAGTAGTGCTTAAGGGGACATTCTAGAGTTCATGTCACATATCAAAGACTAGTTGTAGTTTTGTTTTGGAAGAGAATGTGGAAGACTGTTAGGGGATTATTTCACAATATGATATTTGTCAATAATTTAAGCCAGAAAATGTGGTGACACTAGGTTTGCTTCAACATTTGCTAGTCCTTCACTCTATATGTTCAGACATGACAATGGATTTTATAGAAAGTTTGCCCAAGTCCAAGGCAAAGAATGTGATTTTGGTTGTGATTGATAAACTCACAAAGCATACACATTTTATTACTCTATCACATCCATAAAATGATGTTATCTTTACTCAGTTATTCTTGGACTATGTATACAAAATGCATGGCTTCCCATCAGTAATAGTCATTGATCAACATCCAACCTTCATGAGCATTTTCTAGCATGAATTTTTCAAATTGCAAGTTGTAGACTTAAAACATTCTTCTTATTATCCTTAAAATAATGGGCAATCATACAATTAGAAGTAGTGAATCGATGTGTGGACACCTATTTATGTTGCATGTCAAGGGATCTACTTAGAAGTTGGAGTTCTTGGGTTTCACTTGCAAAATTCAATTAGAATATATTATACCATTCTATAATTAATGTCACACATTTTTAGGCTTTATATGGAGTTGCCCCACCATTTCATCTATCCTATTTTCCAAAGGATTCTACAGTGACAGCTATTGATTCCTTGCTCAATGACTAGGAATAAATAATGCAATTGCTCAAACATCATTTGTCGAGAGCTCATCAACATATGAAGTCTCAAGCTGATAAGCATCATATAGGTAGAGTGTTTGACATTGGAGACATGGTCTATCTTTAGTTTCAACCATATGTTCAAAGCTTAGTAATAGCTAGAGAAGTACCTAAGCTAGCAACCAAGTTTTACGGACCTTATAAGATGCTCAATCGAATTGGTAAAACACTGCTTACAAACTAGATTTGTCTCCACATGCAATAATTCATGTAGTTTTTCATGTGCCCCCATTAAAGAAGGGTAATTTTGAGCACCTAATTAGTGTCTACTTCACTTTCATCTACCATTCCTATCTCTTTGTTGAATCTTGAAGCTATCTTGGACCGATGGGTGGTCAAAGAAGGTAATGGAGCAACAACTCAATGGCTAGTTCATTGGGCTAACACCATACCTTCTGAAGCTATATGGGAATTTGGTCATGAATTACAATTGCAATTTCCTGATTTCCCTTGAGGACAAAGGAGATTTTAAGGGGTAAGAAGTGATACATAGTGGAATTGAGTAGTTGAGTGAAGATGGAAGTGAATAGCTAAGTTGAAGCTTTGGGCGGTAAAGGTAGAGATGTTCAAAGCTATTCAGATGTTTAGGAGGCTGGTTAGCTATTAATTAGTTAACCATTGGTTGATGTGGCAAATGGGTGATAGTCAAGTGGCATAGTTTAGTTGGTTCCTATGGAGAGTTGAGGCTAGTTTTAAACTCAACCCTTGGTTTCTTAAGTTGCAAGGGCCAATGAGCAACTTCTTACCCTAGCTATAGAACATTGTATAAAGAGATACTTAGTTGTATTATGTAAAATTATGAATGAAATGATGTTCTTTTGGCTCTTGTTCTTCTCTTCCTTTGTTTCCTTTCCATTTTCTTCTTGATTCTTCTTGTTGATCCCTTCCTCATAGCATATATATATATATATAGATGTAGCTGCCCACCCAGTGATGGATGGGTCTTCCGTCCACGTGATAACACATGTGCATTCATTAAATGCACAAAACTTTTAAGAAGATTGATCTTCCATCCAGTAGTGGAATCTTTTAAAAAGTTAAATGGATAAAAGTCCATATGCTAGGTTTTTATTTTTATTTTTTAATAAGTTTATTATCTGGTTCCCTTATTTGATTTCACTGATTAATATATAAATTCATTAGTAAAGTGTTAAATGGATAAAACTCCATATGCTAGGATTTTTAGTTTTTCTTAAATGAGTTTATCATCTGGTTCCCTCATTTGATTTCACTGATTAATATATTAGTTGATTAAGTAAAATTTTTTAACAGATTTTAAATTAAGTGAAATCTATAAATTTATTTCCCTGATGAATATATTAATTAATTAAGTAAAATTTGTTTTGGAAATATAAGTTTGGCTATTTATAAGAACACATTTCTTATATCTGTATTTAGGGCTCCTAAACTAATCATGTAAACAATAACAAACAAATCTCTTGAACGAAATAAGCATAGTTGGTTTCTATCCCCATCATACTTACAAATGTTGTGAACTTAGTCTATATCAAATCATTGGTAGCTTTTACTTGAAATATCATTCATGGAGGCAGACCATTGTATTGTATAATGCCCTAAATGACATTCCTTGCTACCTTTCTTTTACAAATGGAACTTTTGTCCCTCTTGGAAAGGACCTGAAACATGTAGGTCAAGGTTCAAGAATGGTTAGGTTCTAAAAATAAACCATAATCGATACTTGAACTAAACAAATTGCATAAATTTAAAAAGTTTAGTTCTTTAAACAAACTAGATTACAAACTGTGGGAAACTGTATAAAAATTCAGTTTTGAAAATAAACTAGATTACAAACATTGGATAATTACAGAAATTGCAGAAATTCAATTCTATAAATAAATTAGTCCTTTAAGAGCAAATTATTGAATAATACAAACTAGATTGCCGAAAATGATGTAATATAACTATATTACATGGACAAAAGAAGATTCATTATATCACTTAATCAATTAATCTAATGTAAAAAAATCCTTAGATTGGGATTGTGCTTAAAGAAACATCAAAATATTAACCCATATCCCTCACACTTAAGTATATATATAATATATAACAAAACTGGGTGAACTAGTTTTGGCAGATAACTAGATGGGTACTTAAGAGGGGAACTGCTCAATCTTGAGATGTATTAGGTTGATGCATCATTGGTTCAACAACATAGTCAATAACTACTTCTTTAGATTTTACATTTGAACCTACAGAAAATGTACTCCATTAAAGCTAGAACTTTATTAATAATAAATAAGTATAGACAAATTATTAGAAGCAAGGTCTTGAGATAACATTGATACACAATTAAATCTTTACCAATCAATTTACTTGCCAATTTTTTTCCATTCTTCCACTTATGCTCCAACAATTTTTCATTGACGCCTTGATAGATGGATTGATAAAGGGTCTAAAAGTTTTCTTTAAGAGGCTAAAGAGATATTAAGATGCTTTTCAATGACTTAATGCTGACTTTCAGAATGTAAATACTCCATATCAAAATATTTTTTGGACTTGACTTTTAATATATCTTTAATATTTCTAAGAGCAACATCCAAGCAATTATCAAAGAAGGATCAAGTTTCTTCAATCATCAAGGCTTTAGAAACTACAATAGTTTCCTTATTCATCAGTTTACTTCTTTGCAAACTAATAAATCCATATCATTTTCATGGCCAATAATCCCAACCTTAACATGTTTCGTCCATCTTTTCAAGATATATTGAGATAGTATCTGAAATATATTATTTAAATTTAGTACTTTCAGTGCATAAGCACATAATATGCCCACTGATTTAATTTTTTATAGTTGCAACTTATAGTACCATCCAAATAATTTTAAGTGATGATCTTCTCTTTGCTTGTGGCTTCTCCTATCAACTTATGATTGTGAGTTGAAGAATTATATCTAATACCATGTAGCACAACTGAAAAACTATTCATAAGTTCTTCGTGGAACTTCTTGAAGATTTTTTCAATGTAAGTGTTTACAACTTGCTATTCCATACTGTTTTCCTTGAAAAGGTTGACTGTGATTGCAACTTAAATCTTCAAATAATTATCTTCCTCGTCTTCTCTGCAATATCTTCTTATATTGTTGAACAACGTTGTCAAAGTTATTCTCTTTTTTGTGAAATATAGAAAAACACTATTCCTATTTTCACTTCGTTGAGAAAATAATATATTAGCTAAAAAAGTATCTTTTTTTGTAAACAAGAGCCGACTTTTCTTCATATTTGTATTGATTTTGGGTACATGAGTTCTCACAAAGATTGAATATGTTGAGTAAATAACTCCACTTCAACTCGAATTCTTCCATTGTTTGACAATTATAGATGTAAGAAATTGAAGAGTTTCTTAAAATCAGGCTGATCATAGAATCTTGGAATTTTCATAATAGCGTTTTCACTAATGTAGCATAACCAAAGTCTAGGTTGTGAGCATTAAATTACATTTTCTATAGCATTTGCCATCGCAGCACATTGATCGAAAAAAATGGTTTAAGGTTGTTTCTACTTCATTGCTTCTATAAAGGTCTTAATAACCAAATAAAGAGCTTGTAGTTTCCATCAAGTAAGAATGAACAACAAAATAGAACATTTTGCACATGATAATTGAAATTGACAAAAGGTGCACAAATCATTTTGTATTTGTTTGTCCTATAAGTTGTATAGAAAATAACTACATCTCCAAAATAACTACAATCAACTTTTGATCTTCCATCTCTTCAAAAGAAGTTTGTCATGCTATTTTCAGCATCAACCTGTACAAAATAAATAAAGGGCCACCAACTTGTAAGCTTTCGATGTAGTCAATCAAATGTTAAGCATTAACTGCTTCTAAAATATTATTTCTTTTGAAATTGTTGTAGTCAATGGGTAGAAAGCCTAAATAATGTTCACCTCCAACCTTCTTTGCCATGTAAGATTATGTATCAACTAGTCTTATCCCTACTTCATCCATTTTATTAATTGAAAAAGCATGTGCATTTGAAATTTTCCTACTAATTCTCAACATATATATCTAATCTTCCTTGAACTAGCTCATGGTTTTACTTAGTATTATAGTCAAATATAATCCATGGACTATCATCAATGGTAAATCCAACTCTTGTATTGCAGCCAACCCTTATCTCTCTTCTCTTGTACTTGACATCATTTTTTTTTAAAATTTCTTCTCAAAAGTCTTTTCTACAACAAAAAATAAATTGTTTTCTCATGGTTTCATCCTTTAATCTCCTTATGTTTCCTTTTCTAATGTTGAAACCAACTCCTTTATTGTTTATAGTAACTATAGGCCTCATCAAATGAAGAAATTTTTTTCCAATTTCAGGTATTCAAGAAATAAGTTGAATGCTTCATTTTTACACTACCATAGATGATCTTTCTATACAATTAATGTCACTACTAGAAGAATCTGAAGAATCATCTGTAACCAAGAAATCAATGACACTGTTGCTAGCTTTGGAAAAAATTGAAATACTAAGAATTTTATATAATCATCACAAACCCTAATGAACATAATTTACATGTTGAGAGAAGTAAACATATATATTTAGTGAGGAGTTTGATCCCAAGAACAATTTATTGATGGTTTTGTGTATTCTTTAATTCCTAATCAATCTTATGGCCCTAATATTGTTCTTATCAAAATTGAAAAACAAAGCATAGTTTATGATTCTTAAATCCTCAATTGATTTTATAAAATTAAATTAAATTATGTATGTTGCATGAGGATTATGGTCTCTAAGAACATTATAGCCATCTATTTGATGAACAGAATTGAAGAATAGACAATGACCTATAATTCTACAATCCTCACTAAATTTAATGAACTTAAAATTCATATAAACCTCCAAAAATTCAACTATCTTATAAGAACAAGATTACATACAAAAAGGTCCCTACCTTCACAATATCTAAGCTATGAGAGAGAAATCCAATGAGAGCTTAGAAAAATGAAGAAATCAATCCAAAATCCTCACAAAAATTTAGTAAATAAATTAAATTTTATAAAAAGGAGAAGTATCAGTACCAGAGATAAAATAGAATCTCTCAAATTTTCCAAAAAACCAAAGGGCTTGTTAGGTGAATCCCAATGCTCAATTTTATGTTTTGTTGCCAAAAGTGATCTTGGGAAGTGAGGTCCCACCATTTTGAATAGATTTTTTGTTTTAGTCACTGGATATGAATCAGTACCCATTTGTTACAAAATTTTGTACATTTTAATGAATGCACATGTGTCATCCCTAGTGATTACACTCTCAGCAAGTGTACTGATCGTAACATGTAATAAACGTTGTACCCCATAAGGGGTACGATTATCGTACCACAGGGACTGAACTTCTAGTACTAATTGCTCCTCTAATGTCTAGTAGGTCAAAAATTGGTTGGTAAGAAGAAACACTAACAAGAAGAAAAAGATAAAGAGGGTGGAATTATCAAGTCTACTAGGATCGAGTTTTCAACAACAAGAGAGCAATGCCCTAGGACAATCCTTATCTGCTTTAGTGTACTGGTTTGCTTCTAATGTCTACCAAGTACATCCTAAGATCCTTTCAGGTGCTCAAAAGCAATGTTGCATCTATGGCTATTAAATATGCCAAGTTTTGCAAGTGTAACTACTGGCTTCATACACACTTTTGCAACTACACAAGGCAATCACAACTACGGTAATCCACACACGCCAAGTTTTACACAAACAACTATGAAAATCAAGCATGCCAAGTTATGCAACACATGAATAAACACAGAACGCATCAGAACCCCTTAGACATTAAACCAAGTAGTCAAAGTATATAAAGCAACATAGTTCAGCATCCCGGGGCACCGTGGAACAGTTAGCCTCTCACAAATTCATACAACTTAGAAGAAGAAATGAATGCATTAAGGTGACAAATCATGACTTCCCCTTTTTACAAATTCTCCTTAGTTGTGCTTCACAAGCTTCATGGATGAGCTAACTCCACTTCTCTAGTGCCTCCAACTCAACTTTGACCCTCTTAGATAGTGTAGTGATGGTTGATCATCGTCCTCCGCAATCCTCTCCAAGTTGGGAAGAAAACCTCAAAACAAAAAATACCAATAAACCCTAGATCTGGGAGTAAAAAAGGGATTTTTGGGCTTGACATGGTCTGAGCATGGTTATGTTTAGACCATGCTCTTATGTGGGACTTCTGAGCAAATCAGCTAAGTGTTATTTAAAGAAAATCATGTTAGATCACGACTATGCTCTGCCCGTGCAAGGGGGCACGCTGACTGTGCTTCCCTTGTCAACAGATGGTGTTTTAATTCAGAGAATATCACGGCGAGGGAGCACGACCGTGCTCCCCTTGGAAACACCACCATGCTTGGTCCTCTACTCAAGCCTCATCAGATAGTAATAATCATAGGGCCAGAGCACGACCGTGCTCTACTCGTGCTTGGCTTGGACACTTAGAAACATATGCAATCTTTGGTTGTTTTTAACCCTGATTTCACTCCTATTTGCTTTGAACCCTAAAATCCTACACCTTGAACAAATATAACAAGAATAGTATGGAATATATCCAAAAAGTGATAAAAGACAAGCAAAATTATGAATTGGGAGTATGTAAAACATGATATGAATTGCGCTCATCACCTAGAATATAAAACTTATCTATTGCTGGGTGAAACCGACCACATCTAATTTTTTTCCTTATATCCAAGCCATTGTATAGTATGTATTTAAAATTTTCAAATGTTAGATACTGTTTTTAGGCATGTTTTATGTTTTCTGAGCAAAGTTTTAAAATTACTTGTGTACAATAAAATCTCCATATATGAATATTCAATAAATTAATCATTTTGCTTAAATAATTTTTTCTTAGTCCCAATTTAGGCCAATATGCTAAATCAATAATTTTACTAAATTTATAAGATAATAATTTTAAAAACTTTTAAGTCCTAAAAAAAATATAAATTAATAATTCATCAAATATATAAATCAAAATTCACAACATTGAAGTTTTTTAAACTATTTCTACTTTTAAATTATACTTTTTTCTAAAATATGCATCTAAAAAAAATTGATATGTAAATTAAATTCAATCTCATTCTTAATTTTTTGCAATCTACACAGTATATTTGGTATGTGTTTTTAAAGATTTTTCCTTTGTTTATGAACTAAATTAAATTTCAATCTCATCCAAGATTTATTTTTTTTTATGTTTGTGTGAATAAAAAGATTGGTTATGGTTTTGAGATTCCTATGGGAATTTTCACCACTTTTTTATTTTTAAATTTTGATAAAAAAATGCAAAAAGTCCCTCCATAAATTACTCCATATCATGTGGATCCATGGATTGCATGTAATTTTGGTATCTATATTTGCCTTTGCTTTTGTATTCCTAATGGTAAAAAATACAAAAACTTTATCCAAATTAATAAATATTGCTATATTGATAAAATTAATAAATTATTTATTTATCTATAAATAAATACCATATAAAATAATAATTGCAAGAGCCTTTACTGTATTTTTTTAAAAATATATTATTTTACAAAATATGGTTTCTGTTGTGTTGTTAAGTAACATTTTTTTAAAAAAATTAATAATTCCAGATTTCAGGATAAAGGAAACTAGAAAATCCCTTCAATCCCTCCGATTCCTTAAAATATCCTCAAGTTAGAACTCCCTCTTATCTTCAAATTTAAACCGAACTTTTGAAAAATCCCTCCAATTCTTCCTATTCCTTAAACAATCCCTCGAGTTTTTCATCTCTCTAAAAAAATCCCTTTTTTAAAAAAATCATTTATTCCTAAAATTCAAATTCATTAAATTTAATTATATAACCCTAACCTTTACTTTGTAGGAGGGGTAGTTTTGATATTTTCCTAAGGAAATAGTTGAATAAGTATTAAAAAGAAAAACTTTAAATTAAGCACAGGAAAGTCCTAAAAATAATAGAGGGATTGATTGCGCAGGTTATAAACTTCTAAGGACTTATACATAATTTTACCTGAAGTTATAACAACCTTATTTTTATTTTTTGTTTATGAGATAATTCAAATAAAAATATTTCCCAAAGAAGAAAAAGATAAAAAATAAGAATAACCCTTTCTTTCCAATTTAGTATTATAATTAATTATAATTTTTTTCATTTCTTTTGTTTTTATTACTATTTTTAAATCTTAATAATAATAATAATAATAATAATAATAATATACTACGATTTGCAAGTTTTCTTTCTTAACCTCCACCACTTTTCAATATGTTTCCAAATTATACATTGTCACAGACTTTAATCAAATTAAAGAGTACTACAATAACGTAACATCTCATTCTCAAAATAAAACACAATAAAAAAAAATATTCTAATTACAAGATCTAAAACAATGCAATAAAATGACACAATAGACAAGACTCTAGCTAATCCATCTTCTTATGTCGATGCATAACAGGGTAATTTGCATACATAGCAAGACCACAAGTGCCTTCCTTAAATATGCCATCCCTCACCAACTTTACATATCCAGAGTCACCCCATTGGTCTCCCCATGAGTTCTTCATCAACCAATACTTAGTTCCATTTTCAACTCCATAACCGACGGCGGTGACAGCATGGTCTAGCTCAGCCACATTCTTCGCAACACAGCTACCAGCATCAACGATACCGCTGTGGTAAAACATGATGTTATCACCAAGAAGACCGATCGAGACTGGCTGGTTAGCCACAGCCTTAAGCAATGCAGTCTCATTGGACTGAGGTACATCTTCATAACCAGTAATATGAACCACACTTGTAAACTTTGCACAAGAACTATCACGTGCCGTGTAAGGATAGCTTTTTTCGGTTGCGAGTCCATTGGACACAATGAATTTGAATGCATCGTCCATCATCCCGCCAGTGCATCCTTCTACTTCGCCTTTAGTATCACATGACACAAGCTCTTGCTCTGAAAGTGAGACCAAAGCATTGTTCTTGATTTTGTTTATTCCTTCCACTGTAGCCACTGTAGAGAATGCCCAACAAGATCCTACACATGCACACGGGCACACACATATATATTTATATATACATAAGTTTTGAAGGATATAATTATATAAAAACAAAACAAATAAAGGTTGGAGTCAAGACTGCCAATTTCACCATATACCTTACTTCTTGAGATGAAGATCAACATATATATATATATATATGTATATGTTGGATAAGGAATTTACCACACTGTCCCTGATCTTTGACAGGAGTGACAGCACCCTTGGCTGTCCAATTGAGAGAATCAGGAACCTTAGCAACATTCTCATACTTGAAGGAGGAGGTCTTGAGAGGATTGTTAGACAAGGAAGGGCGAAAGCCAGTGTACTTGGCTTTAAACTCTTCAATGGTCATGTCAGCGAAGTGGTTTGCACCAAGTTTGAAGGTATGCTCGCCAGAGTTGAAGGTTTCTATGTACTCGACATTGCTCTTGAATATCTTGAACCGATGTTGTTTCTTAGCAATGTCTTTGTAGACCTTACCATGCTTGACCATCCATTGCTCATGTCTGTCGATCATCAACTTCTCGTTTAGCACACGAGATGCTGCCATTGAAATGCAAATGCTAAGAACTAGCAATGCAAACCATGAGCTCTTCAGTGTTGATATGAATGCCATATCTGTTAGTGAAAATTGGATTGAAAGACTCTTGGTAAGTTTTTTACACTCTAATTTTTGTAGTAAACCTAACTGAGTCGGATAATGCTTAAAAGCTCCATTCTTATCAACATTGGTTGTGATTTTACCCCTATTTTTGGTTTGATTGTTTTGTTGCGGAATTGAACAAGCATATATATATATATATATATATATAGGCTCAATTCCTCTATATATATTTGTTAATGATTTTATGAGGTTGTGTAATTAAGTATGTGAATTTAAATGTTTTCATAATTAAATATGATTTAAATTGGGAGCATATATATAAAGTTTTATTTGGTGCTTAATTAAATAAAAAATAAAAATATTTTACAAAAAATAATGATTTTTTATTTTGGTTATAAAAATATTTTTTCAAATGCTGTTTTATTTGGTGCTTGATTAAATATAAAATTTAGGAAAAAAACCCTCTCAAAAAAATAAATTTATTATTATAGATATGAAAATGGATATATATATATATATATATATAACGTACCAAACCAACAAAAGAACGGCTTTCTCAGTGGAAAGGTTATCCATGCTAACCAATAAATATTAACACTTTGGTGATACATGAAATTATAAAATAAAAAAAAATTATGAGGGTATATATAATTTCAAAATCTTATAAAATATAATGTATAAAAAAAAACGTATTTTATCATCATTCCACATATATAGTTTTCATTCTTTACATTATGGAAATTGTAATTAATTTATAAGAATAAAAATTAAAAATTATTTTAAAATAACAAATAAAAAAACAATTTCTTTAAACAATAGACGACAAGCACATTTTTTAACTGAATATAAACAGTACCGAACAGATACTATCTGGGGAGGGATTTGAACCCATGACCTCCCCTTTATACTTTGGTGTCATACCATTGGGCTATCCAATGGTTGACGAGAAGGGTGAGTTTGACCTGTTCAAATCTGTTCTAACATGTTTGCCCCCTGTATTCTATTAAAAATTCAAAACACAAAAAACCACCGACCAAGTGAAAACGAAGTACATTAAATTGAATTTTAATTTGTTAGTTTTAACCGCTCCGAGCTTATCGACATTAATTTTGACAGAGGATAAGTTGGAGTTTGGCTTGATGGTTTTTTTTGGTAAAATCATAATTATTACGTAAATAATTGTAATAAGTGAGAGAGAGAGAGAGTAAAGCTTAACATAGAGGGATGTTCAGTTTTTTTTGCCGGTTGTACATCTACTTCCCTGCAAAAAATTGTTTGGTTGGCGATACTTTGAAATAAGTAAATGTGATGTAAGTGGTTTTACATGTGAAATGATCAAGCAACAGTGTCTTTTGCAAGAAGAGATTTATATCAACATCACCGATTGTAGTAGTGTATGTGGAAATGATTAAACAACGGGGTATTTTGCGAGAACAAGTGCTCAAAGCTTTAGAAGCCTAGGTGCACACGTGGATCCATCACCAACATCACGGATTATAGATCTTGACAACCAAACCCAAGGATATGATGATTTTGATGGCATTGCACCAAGTCAAACCTTCTAGTAATAACACGCCGACAAGCTCCACTTCCAAGGCTAAGAAAGGTAAAAAACGACCAAAGCATGCTAACGCGGAAAAGAATTCATGAGAGATGTTAAGTTTGAATTGGAAAGAATTGCAAATAGCGAATATGATCTTGGACGAGCATACAACTATTTGCTCCAAAATCTTCTTTTAGCAAATGGATTTATGAACAAAACTCATTCCCTTCGTTGCATTTGGATGAATGATTTTCTTAAGCAAATGAGGGGTAGTCGTTGAGCATGAGTTGCATTCCCTTATTTGAGTTGGACAAGTGCTAAGTTGCATTCAATTTGTGTTTGGACAATGTCATGTTACATTTTATTTTGTTGTTTGGACAATCCCATATTGTATTTTGACTTGTTACTTGGACATGTGCATTATTGCATTTTATTTTATTGCTTGGATAATATGATGTTTTGTCTAATTAAGTTGTTTAGAGAATGTCATGTTGTAACATACTTTATTGTTTAGAGAATGCCATGTTGTATTTTATTTTGTTGATTGGGTAAAATGCAATTTTGCACTTTATTTTATAGTTTAAAATAAGTGGTATATTATTATTTTTTTTTAATAATAGAAGACAAGCGCCTTTTTATATGAATATAAACAGTACCGAACAGTACTAGAACCCCGATGTACAGTGTATGTACAATATGATAATAGTATAAAAATCCCGAGTGAACAGTGTATGAACATTATTTAATATTATTTTTGTTGGACGGAAAAAAGTGTCATATTGTTTCTTTTTTTTATTTTTATTGGATTTTGAATAGTACATGTGCGTATTAATGTGATTATTATTAAATGTGGAATGTTATATTTGGATGGATGATTATGGTGCATTATATTTCAAATAATTTGTAATGTAAATCTGTGCTATAAAGAAAATACTAGGAGTTAATGATAAAATATTTTTAAAAAATTAGTTTAAATTAATAATATTATATATTTAATTATTTCTTAATAATTAGTATCAATAATTAATTAAATATTGATTATATGGTGAGTATCAAACATTAAATATTTTAAATATTAATTTTTTAATAATATTTATAAATTTGATCAATATTTATTAACTTAATTAATTATTTTATAAATTGATTTTTATGAAGTATATTAAATAATTAATAGCAATAATAACATATAGTTGGGGTAATCTTACCATCTCACTTATATGGTGAGTGTATCTATTGTTTTACATCAAATTAAACAAGTAAAAAACTAAATACAGTATTTTCATTTACATCAAACCAAACGATAATGATGTAAGTTGAAATGCAGCACTTTCACTTACATTGTAAGTCCACTTACATGTAGGGAGCATTTGGTTGGATGTAATTCTAAATGCAGTGGATTTCCAATTACAATGTAACGGGAAATACTTAGTTTTCAAAATACAGTGCAGTCAAATCTTGTGTTTGGTTAGGTGTAATTGAAATTACTGTATTATAAGATTTTTTTTTTGTTTGTTTGGAAGGATTTGTAAATCTGGAATTGAAAAACACATGTGTATAAGTGCATGTATATGTGTGTATATATGCACATCTATGTACATGTATATCAGTATATATATCTATATAAGTATATGTATATGTGTGTATATATGAATATATGTATAAATAGACATATATGTATATGAGCATATATATATGGAAACATACTATGTATAGGTATATGTATGCATGTATGTATATGTATATATATGTGTACAAATATATGTATGTGTGTATATATGCATATGCATATGTGTATTTGTATGTGTATATATTTCTATATATGTGTATGTATATATATGTGTATACATATGTATATATATATATATATATGTATATATACACACACATATATATATATATACATCAAATAAAGATTTTCAACTCCCAGGATTTCGACTTACGCCCAATTTGGGCGTAAAACCAAATCTCTAATTGGATGTAATCTTAGTTACATGGGTTTTAAAATCTGTGAAATAAACACTTGATTTCTAAAAACCAAGTAACTTAAGTTACATTTAACTCCAAAATCCCCCAAACAAACACTACCGTAATTTCACTTACAAACAACCAAACAACACCTTAGTAGTGCTAAATTGGAAAATTTCGGGTATCACAAAATTGTTAGCAATTATATATATACATTTAAGCTTTAAGACCATAAGTTTAGATAACTTTTGAGATGAAGACATAAGATATAGATAAGGGTAAATTGTGATTTCAGCCCCATAAAAATGGAAATTTCCTTTTATCTATTTTACAATTACCTCCATGATATATCTATATAGATAATTGAAAACTTTAAAAGGATGTGTAAGCAACTAACAATGGTGTTTTAGTTATTTTATAGTTAGCCATGTAAAATTATAATACTATGAATTTTGTCATTAACTTAAGAGGTCTATACGATGAATTCTCAAATCAAATTCTCCGCTATAGGTTGGCAATTCAAATGAGTGGAAAGAAATAGTAATAGATTTTCAAAACTATTGCCAATTGTGAGGAGGACTTAAGTTGGGGATGAAAGACATTATATTTTTTAATCCACAACTTACTTTAGTCACTACAACCTATATTTTTAATAATGAACAATGGTGATGGAGTTTAGCATCGTTAAAAATGTTCAAACTAAGCATGGTTCGGACCTAAAATGGGAACTAAGCCAAATTCAACTTCTTATATATCCCTTGGTTTAAAACTTTTAAATGATCTATTGGATTATGTTGTACTTAAACTACTGTTATACTTGTAAACTTAAAAATCTATAACATCCTTTTTTAACTATCTCTATGATAAGTAATTTAGCTATCATATTATATGATCAACCACTTGAGTATTAAGTTAGGTGTTGTAATTTGTAATGATAGCCATATTATTTACTGAATATGACACAAACTCATATTTGGTAAACAACAACAACCTATCAAACAATATCTTTCAAAACGTCTATTCATGTTAATGTGATCCGCACTCACTGTAAATGCATGTTATGAGAGCTTTAGATACTCAGAATAACCCTCATGCTTTTTCACTTACCCATGCCAAACACGCAAGTTGGTTTTCTTGGAGATTGCCCCATCTTATCACCTTGAAAGGAAGCCTTGCTCCTCTCCTCCATTGATGTAGCCTTGAAGATGTGGTGCTTTCTAACTCGAGAAGCTTTAGATGCTTTGATCTCCTGAAGTCATCAGCTCCAGAGTTATTTTGCCAATCCCTCCTCCATCCCTCCAAGTAAGTTCTTCATCATGTTCATATGTTTTCCTTGATTGTTTTCTAGCATTGTTGTCCATAAAACTATAGCAAAGTGTTTTTTCCTTCCCATTTGACAAAATGCTAGGTATTGTGATATTGCACACCAAGTGTTCGAAAAATTGCCACACGCGTTCCATGCTTCCTCACACGCAACAAATCTTGATCATGATTATCAAATTGTATACCCTATAGTCTATCAGTTCTAAATCTGTATGTAGCTTATCATAATATATATATATATATATATATCATTAAATATGATAAGTGATATATCATACATATCTTATTGATTATATTTTGCTCTTAAGTGGTGTTCAAGAGTTTTTTTATAGATGATTTGGTACTTAGTTTGTTTCGTTTATACTTTCAGGGCAAAAGAAGCACAACTCAAGCCAAACTACAAAATCAAGAGAAAAACATGGTCGAAAACAACATTCAGAGAAATACACTTACAGGCATGGTACACACCCGTGTACTTGCCCATGTATCCTTCAGAGCATCAGTAATACTGAGCATCTAGAGAAGTACACAATCCATGTATATGACCTTGCACTCCCCAGACCCAAGTCCTCTAGAGAAGAACACGGCCATGTGTATATGTACACGCTCATGTACATCAAAGAACTTAGAGAACATAGTCTAAAGGAGAACTCTGGCTGAAGTAAGACACATGCCCGTGTACATCCAAGAACTTAAACAACATGTCCCATAGGAGAACACAGGCTGGAGCAAGGCACACTCCCATGCATCTCAAAAGCTGAGAAGAAGAACCATCTAGAGATATACATGGCCAGAAGAAGAAATACACGGTCGTGTACACCAAACCATCTATCCCATGAATTTTGGTTTCAAGCTATCCAAAGATCCACATGGGCAAAGTATACGCTCATGTACTTGCACATGCACTTTTCAGATTCCTGGGGATATAAATTGAAAGCTGAAATGTTATTTAGAGATCACGGTTTTGGAAAAGTAACTTAGGGAGGATGACTAGGATTTGAAAACGAATCAAAAGAAGGAGAATGAGATTGAAGGAGTTACCAGAGTGATGATCCAAGGCAACGATACAGGCTCACATCTATTTCGACTTTCAAGACATTGAAAGGGTGTTTCTTCTTCTATGTTTAGTGTTATGGGTCTTTATTTCCATTGTTTTGATTTGAACATTAACCCCATTTAGGGATAACTCTCTTCAGTGTCTAGAATGATGTATCTTGGTATTTATGCACTTTATTATTACTTTTAATACATATATCTTTCAGTTTGTTGGCTTCATCTATGCTTCTATATTGTTGATCTAGTATAACGAGAGTGGCTATATTATTTTGATTTCATGATTGAGATTGAGAGATTTATCTCGTGAGGTCACCCATAGATGAAGAGAATCAAGAGTGTGTGCTAGAGATAGGCCATTTTGTGATAGCTCCGATTCCTAATTAGGAATTTCCTAGAGCTCTTTGCAATCATGTAAAAGTAGAATTAGAAGAGATTCATTCATACTGTAGCATAGGATTATGTATTGGGGTGTCTCAAGGGAGCACCCAATATATTTTGAAATTCATTGGTCCAACAACACTAGGGTTTAATATATATCAATTGCAATTATTTTTATTCTTAATTCCCAAGTGAAATCATATCTGGGCACTATTTTCTCCCATTGTCTATTGCTTCTTATTACCATTAACCTTAGTTCCTTTCATCATTGATTGCTATTTGAGTTTTACTCATGATCAATTGATTGTTAGCTAGATAATGAGGATAGAGCCAATACTAATAGTTTTTAGGCCATGTGGATTCAACCCAGCTTCTTAGCATGTTATTATACGATCTGCACGTACACTTGCGTGCACCACTATTAAAATAATTATTTTGTTATTAATAATCCTTTGAAAATATTATAAAAACATAAATTCTATCACAATGAATATAAATTAAAAATAAAAAAAAAGAACATTTAAAATTTACAAATCTTATCTAATCCAAACTCAATTTAAATAAATATATTTTAATTGTATCATATTTGAATTTAAAAAGTTGCTATTAAAATTAATTACAATATTATCATAAAGTTCAAGCCTATTTTTAATGAAATCCCAAAATGATAGAATAATTTAGTACATAAGAGCATGATAGGAAACGAATAAAACGAGTAGAACTTAGTAGTGGCAGGCTGGCAACAATACCACTCTAAAGGGAAATGTTATCGCTTAGCAATCTAATCTTGGGTCTCAACACTCTCAATTGTATGGCCCTTTGTTTCATGGTTTCATCATTAGAAATCTGTTTTATTTCTTTTACTACCAAAAATTGGCAAAGATAACAAGTACATGACTTAATCTCTCAACTTTGGGTGAAGTTACTAGACTTATAACTCTTTGAATTATATGCTTACTGCTAAATGGAATATTTCGATAGATACACACAATAAATAATTAAATAATTTAAAATACGCCAACACACCCACCAATACTATCAAAATCTGGTTTTTATGATACATATCATGCGATATCTTACGATAATGATAATTATGATCTTAATGTTTTGTTTCTTTGTCCCTACTTGAATGTTGGAGAATAAATTCATGTCTTTCTTACTAACTTGTAGTCCTTGGGTTACCTTTATTGCATTTTGAACTTTTATAACTCAAGTATGCTTTTATTATCCAAAATAGCTATTAGCTTAATACCATGCCTTTTGGATTATACTAAAACGCATTCTTCATTTTTCTCGAAGGTTATGTAAATCCTGGAACTAGGTAGCTATCCCGTCTCTAGGTTTCTCTAGGGGTATCCTCCTTCTTTGGTGAAAAAGCATCAACTTAGCTACTCTAGTTGCTTGCTCTCATAGTGCTCTTCATCTGGTAATCTCCTCCCAACCCGCTGGCGTTTGGATCCTGTCCGTTGTTTATAAGGGACAGTTGATTAAGATGCGGTGGGCCTTGTGGAAGGAACTCTCTTGCCTTTCTTCTCTACATATTCCGTATCTCATTATAGGTGATTTTAATGCTATTTGTTCAGATTCTGAACATAAAGGATGTTCTTTCACTTATTATGCTTGTAAATCCTTTTTTTTTCAATGATTTTATCGCCAAAAACTCTCCTTTGGATTTTAAATTTGTGGGTGCTAACTTTACCTGGTGTAATGACTGTTTTGGCTCTGCACGTAGGTTTGCCTGTGTGGATAGATGCTTAGTCAATTTGGGGTGGATTTATTTTTTTGGTTTTTATTTGGTTTTTTATCTTTCTCAGATTTTGTCAGATCTTGCTCCTCTCCTTCTCTCCGTTAGGCCTCGGCATTCTACTAGACACAAAGTTTTCCTATTTGAGACTTTCTGGTTGGAGTATCTAGATTGTCATAGTTCTATTCATTTAGCCTTAAACTTTACCCCTCACTCCAATCCGCTTCATGCCTTCTCCCATTTACTCAGTAGAACCCATCATTCCTTGCTTTGTTGGAGTTCTTCTAGCCTTTCTAGTTTAGATAGAGATATCTTTGACTTGGAAAGACATATTCATAGTCTTGAGACCAAGGATATGGCTAATCCTCCTTTTTCATATTACTCTTGGTTCTGATAATCCCTCTATGCTTTAAAGCTTGTATGCTAATTACAATTCCCTGTTGAATCATAATCGTATTAGATGGTGATAAGTGCTTGTGTGTTAAGAATGCAAAGTATTCTTTTCTTACGATGAGCATGACTTTTATCAGGTTTAAGCGCTAATGCATGTGTATTTGTGTTCTTTTGCGCATGTAGGGTTGTAAAGCTAAGTATTAAGAAAAAAAGAAAAAAGTAGATCGTGAACCCAATATTTGGTGGAATCTTGGAAGAAACAAACGCGATGACACAAGTAGGGGTCTAAGATACGTGAATGTGTGTCAACCTCTATGTATTCAAGCCATTACAATGAGTTTAAGGGGCATGAAGGCAGTTACATTTGTGCATCCCAACTTGTGCAATGATAGCAAAATCTTCATCAATGAACCCGTTTATTGAAGAAGCGACACAATCTACAGCATAATTGTGTACCCGTTTATTTTACCTCGATGAAAAATATGGATTCGGGAGTGTTTCTGGCCGATACCGCAGCTGGTTACTGCAGCAAAATAATGCAGCAATATACTGTAGCAGTACTGTTTACAGCCGGCTGAAAATGAGAATTTCAGAGAATCCACAATGGAGTGTGGAAATTCCCCACACCCTTGTGGATGTCCGATTCCAACCCTTTTAAACCCGCGATTCAGCCAATTTTAGCATCCTTTTTCTTATCTTTTCTCCATCTTTTGAGAGGCCGGCGGCTAGGGTTTAGAGGGGTTTTGGCAAGGCTTTTGGAGTGGTTCTCCGGCTTCAACACCGTAATTCTCTTGGAAAATAATTATTGGGGGAGCTTTCGTCGGTACCGATTCGGCGAGATGTGCCCTAGGCTTGACAAGGTGACCTTTGGAGAGGATGAGGCCACTCCACAAGACCATTGACACAAATACCGAGGGGGTTTTCCTATGGATTACTTGTTTTTACTTTCGATTTCATTGTTGATTGTAATGTGCTCCATGGAGAGCTAAACCCCCTAGTGGGTACTTGGACTTTGTAAACCCTAGGATGTTATTGTTTCATTGACCTTTTATTATGCTTTCCTTAATTGATGTTTTTAATTGAGTTCCAATCTTGAATGCTTGTTGAATGATTTCTCCCTTAGAGTAACACTAGGGTTGAGAGTCCATCTTGGTAGCCTTTGTGGATGAGTGACACACCATGAGGGTTAAACAATGCTAGATTGGAGAGGGTTGAGAGGGCGAGTCGAGAGGTAGCGGAGCGTCCCCTTTCCCTTCCGGTTTGATTTATCCTACCTCCATTTCTTAGAGTTCTTTGCGGTCACAATAGAGTGAAGTGCTAAAGGATGAACTCTGCTGGGGCTTAGTTGCGCGACCGACAGAGTGAAGCGTTAAAGTGAGCTTTAGTATCTGGGACTTAATTATGACTAGGGGTCTTTCGCCTGGACTAAAGTGTTAAATCTACACATAGGAATAGGGTTTATCACTTGGAATCCCTAGATCTCCATGCAACTTTGTACAGTGTGAGGTGTTGAGACTGAGCGATTTCTCCGCCGTAGCATAGTGTAGAGTTAGTCACGGTTAACCTTAGGTTTGGGACCGTGTATTTTAGGATTTCAAGGACTCATTAGGCATCAGTTAGGAGACATAATAGTTGGTCTTACACTTGAAACATTAGTCCTAAGGGGAGCATTGTCCGAGTACCCCACTTCTATTGATTGCCTTTCCTCTCATTTTATCATGCATCTCTTTCTTATTTCTTTTAGTCTTTTCATATCAATATTATTCACACCATCATTGATTCATTCTCATCCTAGTTAAATAGCAATCATTGTGTTTCTATTTACTATTCCTTGTGGATACGATACCCCACTCACATGAGATTTATTATTTCGACAAACCCGTGCACTTACGGGTCACACTCAAGGGGCGTCGTCAGATGGGTGCAAAACTTAAGATTGCTTTGGGTTTACAATGGTGATCTGAACACAAGTTTCTTTCATGCATGTGCTAAAATTAACCATTAGAAGAATGCTATCTTTAGCATCACAGATCCTCAAGGGGTCCTTCACACTTGTAGAGAAGATATTGTATTTGTCTTTCTTAACCATTTCTCTTCCCTGTGGACCAGGAGTGGACATCTCCCATTCTTTGATTATATCTGTTACTAAAACTGAAATTTACAATACTCTTCCCTCCTTGTCTAATGGAAAGAGCCCGGGACATTATGGGTTCAATGCAGAGTTGTTTAAAATTTTTTGGCATGTTTAGAGGATCACTTTTTTCTTGCTATTAATCATTTCTTTTCGAGTTCTCATCTTCCTAATTCTTGGGGGCAAACTTACGTTGCTCTCAAACCTAAGATTGCTAATCCCAAAATTGTTTCATATTTATGTCTGATTTCCTTGTGCAATGTTTACTATAAAATTATTGCAAAACTTTTCATTAACAGACTGTTAACTATCCTCCCCAATCTTATTGGTAAGGAGAAAGCTAGCTTTGTTAAGGATCGCACCCCTGCCGAGTATGTAATTGCTATCCAGTAAGTCATGCACTCTAATTAAGAAGGATTTTAGAGCCCCCCTCCCCAGGATGATTGTTAAAGTCGATATTGAGAAACCTTATGTACTATTAGCTGGGATATAATTCTTGCCACCTTGTCCAAAATGGGTTTCCCTACTTAATGGATAGCTTGGATGAAGGCTTGTATTTCCCCTTCTTCTTTTGCCTTGTTTATTAATGGCTAACCCACCCATTTTATCTCTTCCTCTAGAGGTATCCACCAAGGTGACCCCCCTTTCTTTGTATCTTTTTATTCTGTTGCTCAAATTCCGACCACCATTCTTAATCAAGCTCATGTTCCATATTCCTAACAATTTTAACCATCTCATGTAGGCGGATGATTTAGTTTTAATTTCTCAGGCCAATAGAAGGGTTGCAAGAAATATCAGAACTTGTCTTGATTTTTGTCCATTTTATTTCTTGTCAAAAACCCAACAATCTTAATTAGCGATCTATTTTCCAGATTGGTTAAATACTCATGTTGCTAAGAGGGACATCTCCATCTCTCCTAAGAAACTCTTCATTTCCAATTTTAATAAAATGATTAAAATGATTGAGAATTTTCTCACATTTTGGGGTAATCAGCACATTTCCCAAGCTAGGAAATTAATCCTTATAAACACTACTTTGATGGCCTTGCCAATCTACTACATTAATGTTTATCCAATTCCTGGCTCAATTTTGGATCATGCCTTAAAAGCCGCTAGGAAACTTCTTTGGTCTACAAGTGATAATTGTAGTGGTATCCGCTTATCAATTGGCATACTGTCACTTTAACTAAATCTGAAGGGGAATTGGTCTCCATAATCTTAAAATTTGGAGACATGCATGCTTTGCCAAATACGTTTTCAATTATTTAAATTACAACAATCCTTTTTGGGTTAACTTTATTAGAATTAAATATCATCTTTCAAATCTGTGGATTTTCAAGCCTCGCATTTGGATTCAAAACCTCAATCCCTTAGAGGTCTCCTTTTTTAAATGACCCTTGGTGTTTTGATGTCCCTATCCAATTCAAACCTACTTTCCTAGATATGGATTGTGATTCAAATGATCTCATTTTTAACAACTTCTTTCTTGATGCGAATTGGAATTGGGACCAAATTTTCAGTGTTCTTGGCAATAACATTAATTCTCCAATTGTTGGCGCGCCTCGCATTTTTGCTCATATCAATCGTTGGGTGTGGTTTTACAATGTTAAAGGGATCTCTCTCATTTTGACACTATATAGACATCTCACTCAGTCTAATGGCCTCTCTTAGGAATGGATCAGTTGGAGAAATATATGGGCCCTTCATGTTGCTCCCAAGATCAAAATGTTTATTTGGTGTTTAATGCATGGGAAGGTTAAAACTAGAGCTTTTCTCCATTCTATTAATGCTTACAATGAAGTTATCTAGGGTATTTATGGTCTGGAAACTGAAAATATTACCCACTTGTTTAGTGATTGCAAGATAATTCAAGGTATTTGGACTTTCTTAGAATCATCAACATGGTACAGGATTATGCCGGAGTTTAATGTTGCTATAGGGCTCTAGATTGAGTCATTCACCTTTAATACTGCCTTATGGAAAACCTCCATCACTGTATCCACTTGTGGTTCATTTATAAATGTTGTTGCAATTTCATTTTTTGTAATAAATCTTTTGATTCTTACCAAATAGTTAATCTTATTGTTGATCATGTCAGGGAGTTTTCCAAAAATAGTGACTATTAGATGGAAAAATTCATTCTTAACACTTTCAACACTTCCCTCAATCATTATTACCTATTTTTTATGCTGGTTGGTGTGCTTCAATGCAGGTAGGAGGGATTGGCTTTGCTTTGATTTCTTCTAACCGGGATTTTATTTTGTCACGGTGTAAAAGATTGGTAGCCTCCTCAAGCTTAGTTGCTAAGTTGATGGCATTAGATATTAGTCTAGATGTGTTGAAGAACTGGTGTTTGAATATCCACAGCATTTATACAGATTGCTTGAATGTCAAGATGGCTATTCTCAGCCAGGACCGACCTCACATTTGGCAAGATGCTCAAATTTTTCAAAAGATCAAGGATAGCTTACATAATTATGGCGTTATTATTGCTGCCATTCCCAGGAATTGGAACTCTTTGGCGGATCATCTTGTTGCTCAAGGTCATAACGCCCACTGTTTTTCTCTTTTTCATCAAGGCATGGACCTTCCACATTGGTTCATGGAAGCTATATGTACTTCTAGCTTCCTTTAGGGAATTTTCCTTTAGCTTTGTTTGTACTTTCTTGTTCTTGAGCACTTTTGTTTTTATTGTTTTTTAGTTGTTTGGTCCTTTTTTTTCCTAATATATTTTAGCTACCTGGTAGCTCTTTCCTCAAAAAAATATATTAGGATTGGGTTTAATTGTGTTTTCCAATTAAGCCATATACCTTAAAAGTGGATTGTTGACTAGTAAAGAAAGATTTATGTTCTGAGTCGTTGTTGTCTATTTTTGGTTTTGAATGTTGGAAAGCCGGAGGGTTGGAATTTTGAATTGACCCTATGAAGGGTTCGCCCTGTAACAGGGTTGCTTTTACTTGTGCTTATTGATATCTTGACTTATTGAGCAAATGTTGATTTCTTTAAAAACCCAACTATTGATCATATTCAATTCCAATCTTTGATTATTTTTTCAATGTTCTAAATAAGTTGTCATGTTGTTTTGAGATAGTTTTTTTAAAAATAGACTTCAAATCTATATATCATAGATATCAGAAACATGTGTTACTAAAAATCCAAGGTTGCAAGTCATGATCAAGGATTGAAGTTCTCCTCCGCATTGGCTAGGCTACCTTAAGGCAATAGTAAAATCTTCAATATTTATTGTTTTCCTATAATTTAAATTAATGTTATAATAACTTTTTCCTTGTTCTATGTGAACAAACAATGTGGAGGTCTTGGAGTACTTAGCGTAGGTTGTGTGACCCATTCCCCACGCAGGTTGGAATCTTGCCCTTACATTCTTTTAACATTCAAATTTATAAAGAATTAAAAATTCTATAAAAATTATCTTATTTTAAAAACCCTTATAAAATTTATAAAAAAGCTATAGTAATTTAAAAAATGTGGTATGATAAATATACTCATTTGTTATAATATTATATGGTGCGTAGTTATTTAAAGGAAGGTTTTGCAACTATTAATAACAAAGCAATTCTACAGTGTTTTTAAAAATTTCAAACCAATCAAAAGAAATAATCTCCTCTTACTTGCCTACCTAGCACGTCCTACGTCAATAATAGCATTAGTTCAAAATCTTTGTTATATTATTGCACTATTTTTCATTATTGATAATTGCTTTGTTTTATGAATTTTTTTTTTTTGACTAATCTTTGCCTTTAATCCCCCTACCAATGAGTCTTACGCTACCACCAGGGTCTTGATTTAGACAATTGTTTCCCATTTCCTTGATAGCTTGCTAACCTGATGATCAAAACCATTATCATCCTAGATCATGCAAAATTTTGTACTTTTGCTTTTTAATATTTCTACTATATAGAAATTGAAAAAACCTATGGATTTTAAATATGTTATGAATTACATATTATTTCTGCAACCTTGAAATTTCTATGGATATTTTGTACTTCAATTCTAAGATTTGTTTAGCATGCGAGTATTTTTTTGTCTCCAAATGAGCTATGATTAACCCTATTAAAAAGGGGTGTTAAACATTGACCATATCGACATGAATTTCTAAGAAATGAGACTTTAGGTTCTCACTAGTCTCTCCATAAAATAATAACATCTTATGATATTCTCCCTCAAATCATAAAGGATAATTAGATGACTTCTATTATTTAGTTTTAGGGTGCTGAGGATAAATAAATGACTTATATTATTCAGGCTCGGGTTGTTAAGGGTAAATAAATGACTTCTGATGATTATAATAAATTTGGAGAGTTATATAATTCTTTTTAGAAATTTGATATATGTTAGATAGTACTTTTGGGTTATGGCATTATTCTGGTTTCAGTATAATTGGAAAACTATTCTTCTTTGGAATTATATCTCCAATGGATTACTTGGTATTTTGTTCAAGTTTCTGATAATTTATGTTTGGGTTTTGATAACTAAAATTAAATTTCAAATATTTTTCCTATGGATTAGTTATTAGGCTAACAAGCTCATAAAGTCATTTAAATTTTTTTTTAGATCAATAGTAATAAACCAGCAGGTTGCTTACTAGGTTGTTAGCTAGTCAGCATTTTCCTTGGTGCAGTGTTTGAGGTATATTATTTGATTGTTTTGGGCCCTAAATCTTGTATTTTGGGCTTTGTGTACTTTTGAATAACATTTTATCCTTTAAAGTCTATAACTGTGGTTCTGTTAGTTTGTTATATTTTTTTGCTCTAAGACAGGTTCTGAGGCCTTATAGACTTACTAGATTCCTGCCCTATGGATTTGTAGCCACTTGTCCGCTTGTCAGGCTCTGCTTGACAGAGCCTGAGTCGTGACAATTCACAATCAATGTAAGGGAGCTTGAAACTTCAAAGGTTCATTGATTGATGTTGTTGTTGTTGTTGGTTTTTGGGACTGAGTTAGAAATAGGTTGATCATATAGGGTAGAGATTGGAAAGAAAGAAAAGAAATTTGATGGAGAAGACTAGAGGTAAGGTAATTATAGTGAGCAATGTTGCTGAAGGAAACCCACAATGGCTAGTTGTATTGGGGATGCTATAGTGAGCAATGTCGTTGGAGATAACTAGCATTAACCACTAGTGATGACACATTAATGGAGAACATAAATGAAAATTAGGCCAATTTAGAAGATGCAAAAGAGATACTCTCAAAGAAAAGAAAAGTTAGTGCATTTAAGTAATTATTTTATTTAATTAAAAATAAATAAAAAAGATTCTTTTATAAATTACTACTGGTGGAAGATTCAAAAAAGATATCATCTTTTTCACTTGCTTGCTAAAAGGATATATTCAATACTTCTAGTTATATTTTGTAATCATAGCCCATCTTAATAAATGAATGGTTGCTTTATAAGACATTACTAGTGTTTTAAAAACCATATCTATCATGCCTTGACCTACATACAAAGCACGTAACAATCATGTGTTATCCCATAGTTTAGAAGTCATTATAGAGCTGAAATTCTAGGTATACTTACCAACAAACATGGCAGTGGTATGATGACATGAGCTACAACATTAATTTAGAACATCAGGCTCCAAGCTGGTTTGATTTACGGGGACTAGGGTGCAGAGTGTTTGGGAAGCAACATTAGCTTCCTTTGCTTCTTTTCTCCTTTGTTCTTCCAAAAAAATAGCTTTCCTCCCTCTCCCTAACATACCTTAGGTCACCAAGTCACCTTGATTCTATGCGAGGGAGATAAGTTAACACTTAGTTCCTCAACTGATGCTATTAACAAATTTTCCGCCCTTCTTTAGCTGCTACTTGAAAGTGTCTAACTATCCATGGTCATGGTCTAGGTCTAAGATATAAGTATTAAGGTTAATGCTCTACAATAGCATACTTTTTAAGACAATAGGGATGATGTCAGAGAAGATTCTCATTCTTACGTGAACATTTCCTACAAATAATTAAGCTTCCATACCCAAAACCATTTTCAATAATGCTTATCCTCAATGGGATATGAAGCAAGAACTAAAACTATTTCTTTTAATTTGTTTTAAGTCTAAGCACATAACCGCTATAAATGTAGGTGTACTAAACATCCATAACCTATATCAAGCATCCATAATAAGCCAAAATACTCTATACTCAAGCATGACTTTCTAAATTAGCTCTATATCTAGACCAGGTTGAGAGGGCTCTTCTTACTCTACCTTAGCTATAGCAGGGTTTGGTTATATATATTTCTTTCAAAGTGACTACCCTCAACATTTAAACAATTATCAAGTGTTAATCTACAATGGAAGACTACCATACAAAGGGATCACAAGCATGATACCCCCTTTAAGAAATAAGCCTTCATATAGAGCAAAGAATCCTATAACCTCAAAAAACAAGTTTCTAAGCAATCCAAATCACCAAGGCTAAAAAATATTGGATAAATAACATAACTTAATAGGAGACATTACTAAAATGTAAGGCTTTGGGCATGAAAAGTGAACAAAATTTGAGCCAAGATCTGATACTGTTACATATGACAACTATTGAAATATCCCAAAGTAGGTGACACTTGTCAAAACATTAAGAAATATACAAAATTTACCAGAAAAATAAATATAAAAAGGTGGAATAAGTAACACAATTACCCAATGAGGGGTTAAAAAAATTTCAAAATCAAAAGAGATTTTTGCAAGAAAATCTAAAATAAATTTCAAATCCATATCCATTACAATAGCTATACTCCACGTAGCTAACATTGAGTTCAAAAACGAAACTTAGCATACGAGATCTCAATATAAAATTTAGTGAGCCATCTTTAACGATAAAATACACTAAGCAAAATGCAAGCATAAAATTTTATAACAATTTCTTGAATATAAAACATAGTAAATAATCCTCATTAAAAGATGTAAAAAAACTTTGTGTATGTTTCTCAAGTGTAAAACATAATAAGAAATACCCATTATAAAATCAATGAGATAAAGCTCCATAATATATAAATAGTATGATGAATGTAATAAAAAGGATCTGTATATGGAAAATCAAAGAATTATACAACATTACACGAGTTATTGAGCAGGCCAAGAAAACCATCACAAACCTAGTCTTGGCCATGGCTAAGCTCTTAGTTTGCCAATGTCTCATTTTATATTTTAAAATAAAAGTAGAATTAAGCCAGCCTTGGGGTAGGCTTGAGACCATTCATGTGGTGAGGCATGGTGTCCTAGAAATCCAGGAAAGTACTTTTGCATCTCATTAGAGTCTCTCCACAACACTCCAATGAAGATAATATACCCTTGGTAAACCACTCCACCTCTCATTAGGATGGTTCTTGGATAGACCATGTATTGCAGTAGGCTAAGCTTTCCGTCCTCTATCATTTACACCAAAACATTATGTTAAGTAAAATATCTAAATACACTGTAAAATATCATTGTCATGCAAATAAAAAATAATAAAATTTTCAAACATATGCATGGATATGCCTCTAAGAACTTATTTGCAAGCCAAAGTTTTTATCAACTTATTTTTCAAAGGTATATCAAGTTTTAAATCCATATTTCTGGATCAGAGTTATTTATTAAATTATTTCTTATAAATGAAAATCATTAGCTTAAATAGAAAATTATTTTCTAGTACCACAGAGAATTACTTTGGAAAGAGTAAAAGAGAATGCTAAAAGATAAGCAGTAATTTGCGAGAGTAAATAAACACCAAATGATAAACAATATAAAATCAAGTATAAGACATTGTAGGATAAGATTGTATAAATATCATATATCAGGTAATAAATATTTCAAAACTAAGTGTTAGAATTATTATTAAGTAATAAAAGCATTAAGAAACAAAGTCACACTCCTAGAAACACTGAAATCACTATTAGAACTCAATCAGGCTCATATCAACAAACATTGAATATCTCCAACTACCCACACACATAAAACAACTTTTATATCATCAAGTAGCCACAAGGATCAACATAAACATTATTACCACCATTGATTATACCTTGGTAGCCTTTAGCTTCTCTACAGATAATACAACATTTCTAAAAGCATACATTCACTTTCTCAATACATACTCAACTAAATTTACATATCCTAGTACAATCCCAAATTCCCACACATGATAAAATTCCATAATAAACAATCCCATGCATCAACTTCTTTATTTTCCAAGAGTAACAAGATGATTGCTATTATACTCCCCTTAGTTTTAAATCATCAATACTAGTGGTGTCAAATGAGCTAGCATGACATAGGGCCACTGTAGTCGAGGCAATATCCTTGCCCCCCAGCAAGCATGACACAACTTGGCTTTCCTGGAACTCGTGTCGAGCAGGCATGGCCCATCTACCTCCTGGGTAGGCCTAGCAAGTGGCCCGGCTCGGCTATATTTTATTTATATTTTTTTAACCCTAAAAATTGCTAAAAAAATTATTAAAAAAGGAGGGAAAATCTAGAAATATAAGAGTGAAATCTTTATTGATTTAAAAACTAAAAATATACCAAAAAAATATAAAAAAACTAAGAAAAATGAGCAATGGGTGTGTCGGGCCAGCACAGCCTGACGTGGGCCACATGCTAACAAGCAAAGGGTTGCAAACCCCAAGTCCATCACTGCCTAAGGATTTGTGTCGTGCCTCGTCCCAACAAGGCCATTTGACACCTCTAATCAACACCCTTAGATTATGTTTCAACAACACTCATATTAGCTTCCAACAATACCTCTATAGATAAATTACTTGTACTCCATCTTGAATACAATGTGGCTTGGAACGCTTCTAAGCTTTTGAGTGTGCAACATCTTGCACACACATAAACATATATTCCTCCAAACATATAATATAGCCACAACATGAATGAGTTCTAGAATTCAACCTTACTATATCCACCATCTCTTTTATCCCTCTTTGCACAATATAATTATTATCACAATATTATCTTTAACTTTCTTGAAAAATCTAGTCTTATCCCCACATGCTTCTTTATTTAAATACATCCCATTATACTCATCTTCATTCTTATTCCCAGCTTCCTCAATAGCACAACCAAATCCATCATTCTTTTCCACAAGGCATGGTTATCAATATCCTTCTTAACTTAATTCAAGATATGGTTCTTGCTTAAAATACATATACAAACACATAAACACACCTCCTAAAACCCACACAATCATCATACTTGAATAAGTCAACCATTTGCATACCTCTCAATACATAAATTTGCACCAAGAACCCTTTCCTCTTTGAAAATTAATTACATGAAAATATGGCCATCTAACATTTGCATGCTATGCTTGTTGATACATGTAACTACTTATGCATAAACACATCATGTTTAAGTATCCATAGGACAACAACATCAACACCTAAATTTGCATAACTATTCACATACTCTCACTTTACATACACCTATTATACCAATAATATAACATCAACACCAACATCTCTTGTACTTTCCCTTTTAGTTTTATCAAGTACCTCAACAAACACTTGCATTGAATCCTCAATACATTTCATTGATTACTTATCCTTTAATTATTGAAACCATTCAATCAACCTTTTCTCTTTTGATTTTAAACCACAATTCAACAAATCACATTGTTTCTAAATTATTTCCTCAAATCTATACCTTAAGGTCTTAAAAATATAAAATAAATCCCATCTAGCTTTAGGCTAGCACACTTAGAGGCATTATCTCGAATGCCTTGTGGGCATCCAACAAACATCTAAATTAAAATACCAAAAACCTGTACCTAAACTAACATATATATATATATATATATTACCTATCTCATCTTTCCAAAAATTCTTCATTTTAAGAATTTAACACCACCCATAGCATGGGTAGCCACAAGTTCCTCTAGCTTTCAAAATTAACTTATGTAAGAGATATATGTTATCACCCATATATGAGTTCAATCTAAAGCACTCAAGAATTTTGATGAATACTTGTTATATTATATATTATTCTTTTATACATAATAATGCGTATGCAATCCAAGAGCCATGCCTATCATAACCATTGAAACCAATTGCATGAAATTAAGTCAATGGAGATTTAGAGAGAAAGAAATTGAATAGATAATCAAAAGAAATATATCAAATTACTACCCATTCACCAATTAGAGCCATCCATGTTGGGTTGTGGACTGCACATTATGTAGGGATATAAGGACTTATGTGCATAAGTTGTGTAGATGTACACAACTAATGTTTATAATTGTGTATATCTTATTATATTTAAGTTTTGAATGTACCCAAATTGTTGTGATCTAATTCAAGTTTGAATAGGGTCTTAATTATCTAATTTTATATGTGTGGATTTACATATTAGTCATAAGTTGTGTTGAATTCCTGGGGGCAAAATTGTCAAGTCCATGATGGGTAGACTTGTAATTAGCCCATATAGATTTTTTAAGAATAGGGTGTGGTCCCTTACTGAGCAAGCAATGATGTGAGATTCAAAATTAGGGTTTTCTGAATTAGGGTTCTCATCTCCCCTCTCTGCGTATGATCAGTCAAAAGAACCACAAGACTCAATCACCTTTATCATAATCAATGGATTCAAGTGCAAGTACGCTTCCTCCACTTTCTTTGTTCCTAAATAATCTCCAAACAAGAAGATCCAGGGCTTTTACAATGTTTATACCCATTAGATCCATCAAGTGGTATCAAAGCCATCTTGTTTTGGAATTGTTTGGGATTTATTTTGATTAAATCTTGAGTTTATTGATTTTATTATGCATGCTTCAGTTGAGATTTTTTCATGCTAATATGACGATGGTTATATATACATATATTGGTATGTATATGATTGCTTAATGGATATATATATACATAATGATCCAAGAGAAATCCAAGTGCTGGTTTACTCGGTCTTTCATAATTCATTTAAATCTAATAAATTGAAAATCGTGCCATGTTGTGGGTTTTTGAATTATAACATCAGAAACCGTGCATAATGGATTAAAATATTTCATTCTCTAGATTATATTGTTTCTATGTGTGAGATGGATTGATTCACGGATTTCAATATGTATTTTAAGATTTATTTTAATATTATATATTGATTACTTCAAAACAATTGAAGTGCTTCATTTTCACGGTTTTTAACACATGCTTAGATTTATTATTATTATCATTATTTAATTATGTTAATCTTGATGATTATCAAAATCAAAGCTCTTGAGTATAATTAATAATTTATGTTACTTTGATTTTGAATTAGGATAATATTTAGATTTTAGTTTAATTATTATGAATTTAATTTTTATTCATAATTATAAAGTTGTTTTAATAATCATTAGGAAAATAACAATATAGAGTTGCTTATATAAACTTTCTTGGGTATTTACTGTAATTGGTAGAAGTAGCATTGTCGCCAAAGTGACCTCTGTTGTGGAAACCTTTTATTTGTAGAATAACCATGGTGTTAGTGCATGCTTATTCTCATGTAGGCAACACGTCGACCCGAAGGAAGACTGTTGTCTAGCAAAGGTTTGTCTACATATATGGTAATAAGTTGTTTATAGTTATTAAGTGTCTATTGTGAGTATTTAGTCGGCCCAAAAGAAAACTTTATACTTGACTGGATTTTACTATGAAACTTGATTATTGCAATAAGTTAATTACTAGTGAATTGAATCTCTGTCCAAAGACTAGGTTTAATGTCACAATAATTGACTTGCAGATGGGTGGTTGTTATTTATATGCTTGATTATTATATCTTTTGTTATTTAATTGTGAGTTGATTTTTTGTTAATTACTCTATGTACAGTTGATATCATAAGTGTTGGCAATGTGTCTGCTACACTCAGTGGTGTTCCTGTGCTTAATGGCACAAACTTTAAGACATGGAAAAACAAGGTGACACTTGTTTTGGGTTATATGGATTTGGACTTTGCATTAAGAAAACCATGTCCTACATCTCTTGCGGATCAAAACTCTCTTGAGGATAGGAGAGCTTTTGAGAGGTGGGAATGGTCTAATCGCATTGGTTTGATGATCATAAAGAATACGATCCTAGAGACTTTTCTTGACACTATGTCTGAGGAAAATGATGTTAGGCACTTTCTCAACACCCTCGAAGAATGCTTCATAAGAAGTGATAAGGCAGAGACAAGTGTTGTCCTAAAAAAAACTTGTCTCTATGCAATATAAGGGTGATGGGAACATACATGAGTACATTCTCGATATGTTTTATCTAATTGGGAAATTGAAGGGCTTAAAAATTGAGTTTCCACAAGATGTTCTGGTGCATCTAGTTTTGATGTCCTTCCCTCCTCGATTCAGTCAGTTTGAAGTGAGCTATAAATGTTAGAAGAACAAGGGGACATTGAATGAGCTCATCTCACATTTGGTATAGGAGGAAGACAGAACGAAACAACATAAAGTTGAGAGTACGCATTTAGCATCGTCTAACTCAGGCCCCTAAAAAAGAGGAAATTGATAAAGCTGCGGCACCAAAACCGTATAAGAAGACCAAAGGCCCTAAAAATGAGCATAAAGAATTGAAATGCTTCTTCTGCAAGAAGGCTTCTCATGTAGAGAAAGATTGCCTTAAGAATTAAAAATGAGCATAAAGAAAGGTATGTTTATTGCTCAAGTTTATACTGAAGTTAATTTGGTTTTAATTCCAAGATATACTTGGTGGTTGGATTCAGCTGCTACAACTCACATAAGTGTATCAATGCAGGGTTGTCTGAACTGTCGAACGTCAAGTGATGGTGAAAGATATATCTATATGGGGACTGGAAGGGAAGAAGTCATAGGCGTAAGGACTTTTAGATTGTTACTTCATACTGGGTTTTTATTTAGTGTTGAATAACACATTTATTGTACCGTCCATCAGATGGAAATTAGTTTCTATTTCAATTTTAGACAAAGAAGGTTATTTTTGTTCATTTGGTAATAAAAGATGTGTTCTTCATCTTAATTCGATGTTGGTTAGAACCAAAACATTAAGTGAAAGTGATAATCTTCATTTGCTTGATATAGTCAATACAAACAATGAATCCCATAATACTAAAACTAAAGGAATAAAACGTAGATTACAAAATGAAAATTCCTACTCATTATGGCACAAGTGTTTGGGTCACATCTCTGAAAAGAGAATTGATAGGCTTGTAAGAGATGGAATTTTTTTATGTAATTTACAAAACCGACAATAGTGTGTGCATTGAATGCATTAAAGGAAAGACTACAAACAAGAGGAAAGCAGGGGCTGAGAGAGGTAAAGAAGTCTTAGAACTTGTACATACTGATATTTGTGGACCTTTCCCTAGGGTGTCTTGGAAAGGTCAATGGTATTTTATTATGTTCATTAATGACTATTCTCGCTATGGTTCCCTCTACTTGTTACATGAGAAATCATAGGCTTTGGACTTTTTTAAGTCATTCAAGATAGAAGTTGAAAATTAATTGGGCAAGACTATAAAGGACGTTAGATCTGATCGTGGTGGTGAATACTACGGTAGGTACAATGGATCAGGCGAACAACGTTCAAGCCCTTTTACTCAATACCTAGAGGAGTGTGGAATCATTCCTCAAATGCTAGGTTGTCCTGGCATGAATGGTGTGACAGAGAGGTGAAACAGAACCCTTAAAGATATGGTAAGATGTATGATTACTCATACAACATTGCCTAACTCTCTCTGGGGATAAAGCATTAAAGATCGTAGTCTATCTCCTAAATAGAGTTCCTACTAAGGTTACTGAGAAGACCCCTTATGAAGTATGGACTAGCAAGAAGCCAATCCTAAGGCATTTATGAGTTTGGGGTTGTCTAGCTGAGGTAAGGTCTTATAGGCCTAATGAAAGAAAATTGGATGCAAGGACAATATGTAGCTATTTTGTGGAGTATTCTGAAAAATCAAGAGGCTTTAAGTTTTATAATTCTGCAACAAGAACCTTTTTCAAAAAGGGAAATGCCCAGTTTTTTTAGGATGTTAAGGTTAGGGAGGAGAATCAAAGTGATAATTTTGTCTTTGGGAAGGATTTGGATACATCTTTCTCTGTTTTTGCTAAGGATCACAATCGGGTTTCTTTTCCTATTGTCATTCAAACCTAAAATTTGGTACATGATAGAGATGATGTTCTTCCTACCGATCAAGAGGAAATTCCTCAACCAATTATGGATGAGGACCAAGACATTCAACCTCAAATTCAAGAAGAGTCGGTACCTCTAAGGAGGTCTAGGGGAGTAAGGAGAAGTCCAATTTTGGATGACTATTTGGTTTTTCTCCATGAGAATGAAGGATATGTTGACTCAATGGAAAATGATTCAGTTACCTTTAGTGAGGCAATTAATGGCTCAAACTCTCATAAATGGATTGAAGCTATGGGTGAGGAAATCCAATTCATAAAGGACAATGACGTTGGGGACCTTATCCCATTGCCGGAAGGTGTGAAGCCTATTGGATGCAAATGGGTCTTTAAGACCAAAAGGAATTCACAAGGAAATGTTAAAAGGTATAAGACACGTCTAGTTGTGAAAGGATTTATTCAGAGGGAAGGTATCGATTACAAAGAGACTTTTTCTTTTGTTTCTGCAAAAGTCTCTTTTAGGACCATAATGGCACTTGTGGCACATTTGGATCATGAGCTATATTAGATGGATGTAAAGATGACCTTTCTTAATGGGCACAATGAGGAGGCCACTTATATGATGCAGCCAGAGGGATTAGTCACTAGGAGACCAACCAAATGGTTTACAAACTTAAGAAATCTATTTATGGGCTTAAATAGGATTCTCATCAATAGTACAAAAAGTCTCATAATATTGTTCTCTCATTTGGTTTTGAGGTGAACATTATTGAGGATTGTGTGTATCACAGATTCAGTGGACATAAATATATATTTCTTATTCTATATGTTGATGACATTCTGCTTGCAGCAAGTGACAAAGGGATCCTTTGGGAAACTAAGAAATTTCTCTCTAAGTTTTGAGATGAAAGATCTTGGTAAAGCATCCTTCATACTAGGGATCTAGATTCATCATGATCATTCACAAGGCTCATTGAGTTTATCTCAGAAGAGCTATATTGAGAAATTACTGCAAAGGTTTGGCATGCAGAATTGTAAGCCTCATAACACCCTAGTGTCAAGGGAGATAAATTTAGTTTAAAACTGTGTCCTAAGGAAGGAATTGAATCCGAATACATGCAGAACATTCCCCATGCATCTGCAGTAGGAAGTCTTATGATACATAGGTTTGTACCCATCCTGACCTGGCATTTATAGTGGGAATACTTGGAAGATATCAATGTAATCTAGGTATAGAACATTGGGTTATAGCCAAAAGGGTCTTTAGAAATCTTCAGAAGACAAAGGATTATGCACTCACATATAAGAGGTTGGATAGGCTTGAGATCATTAGGTATTCCAACTCCAACTTTGTTGGATTCTTGGATAGTCATAAGTCGACATCTGGTTACATCTTCACTATGTCTGGTGGTGCTATTTCCTGGAGAAGTGCCAAGCAATCCTTGGTTGCTTCAACAACTATGGAGGCTGATAAGTGCTTGTGTGATATGAATGCAAAGCATTCTTTCCTTATGTTAAGCATTACCTTTCTCGGGTTTTTACACTAATATGTGTGTTTTTTATGTTACTTTTTATGCGTGTAGGGTTGTGAGGCCGATTATGAAAGAAAGAAGCCAATGTGGATCATAATGCACCGATTTTAGAGGAAATCTTGCTAAGGTTCAAACGCGAAGACATAGGTCGGGTGTGAGATGCTAGAGTGTGTGCCAACCTCCTCGTATTTGAGTTAGCACAACCATTTGGAGGGGCACAAGGGCAGTTATACTCAAGCATTCCGATTTATGCATATAGAACAAGATCTCCACCAACTTCTCCATCATTGAGGAAGCAAAGCGATCCACGACGTGAACGTGTGCCCATTTGCGTTACCTCGATGAAAGTATGGATTCGGGAAGTATTTCAGGCCAGATACTATAGCAGAACATTATAGCAGAGTACTGTAGCAGTATTGTTCACATCCGGCCGAGAAAACTGAAGAACAGAGAATCAACATGAGCGTGTGGAAATTCCACACGCCCGTGTGAAAAATCCACAGGGGCGTGTGGATCCCCGATTCCAGCTTTATTTAAAGCCGATTCAGCCCCGATTTTATTATTTTTTTCTCCATCTTTTCCCCAACTTGAGAGAGGTTTTCGGCTAGGGTTTTGAGAGGTATTGGCTAGGGTTTTGGAGAGGTTCTACGGCTCTGACATCGTCATTTCTTTGGAAGAAGGTTGGTAGAGGAGCTTCCGTAGAGGCGTATCCTATATCGGACAAGGGGATCTTTGGACGACGAGTAGAGGACTTTCTTTGATTGTACATTCTATATCGGACAAGGGGATCTTTGGTAGGGGAGGTTTTACATTCTATTTCTTTGATTGTACTTAGCTCCATGGAGAGCTAAACCCCTAGTGGGTACTTGGGTATTTGTGAACCCTAGGATGTATTCATTTCTTTGAATCTCTTTATTATGCTTTCAATTAATTGATGTTTATTGTGAGTTCCAACTTTGAATGCTTGATTGTGTGAATACTCCCCTAGAGTGACACTAGGGTTGAGAGTTCTTGTTGGTAACCTTGTGAGTGAGTGACACACCACGAGTGTTAGACAAAGCTAGGTTGGAGAGGGTTGAGAGGATGAGTCGAGGAGGTACAGGCAGTCCCCTTTCCTCCAATGTGTTAGATTCTACCTCGCTCCTCTAGTTCTTGCGACTATAATAGAGTGAATGGTCTAAGGGATGGCCTTCCGCTGGTGCTTAGTTACGGGTGCAACGGAGTGAAGCGCAGAAGTGATCTTAGTATCTAGGGCTTAATTGTGGTTAGGGACCTTCCACCGGACCAAAGGGTTAGGTCTACAACTAGGAAGAGATTTATCACTTGGAATCCCTAGAACTTATTGCAATTCTATGCAAGTGCGAGGTTGAGAGGTTATTCAACTCTCCTCCGGGACATGTATAGAGTTAGGCATAGTTGACCTTAGATTTGGGACTATGTAATTAAGGATTTCCACGACTCACTTGCATTGATTAGGAAGCATAATAGAGGGTTCTTGCACTTGAAATGATTGTCCTAGGCGGAGCAATATCCGGTACCCCATCTTTATCGATTGCCTTTACCTTCTCCTTTACTTGTGCTCTCTTACTTATTGTTTTTACTTTTGAGAATTGAATCATTGTCACACATATCACTATCCATCTTTCACATAGCTAAGAAGCGAATTAAGTGTTTTTATTCCCTACTCCCTGTGGATACGATACCCGCTCATCCGGGATTATTACTTCGACAAACCCGTGCACTTGCGGGATATACACAAGGGGATCTTGTCAGAGGTAAAATTTATCGTATGTTATGAGGCATCTAGTCATGCTATTTGGCTGTGCAATTTTGTTGAAGGACTACGAGTTATCGAAAACATAGAGAGGCCTTTGATGTTGAATTATGATAATGAAGCAGTAATTTTGTTCTCAAACAGCAACAGAAGTTCTTCTAGGTCTAAGCATATCGACATTAAGTTCTTAGCTGTTAAAGAAAGGGTTCAGAGTGGCTTTGTTAGTATTGACCTTTTAGGGACAAATTCCATGGTTGGGAATCAGCTTACAAAAGCATTGGCACCTACAGTTTTCATGAACATGTTGCTAGCATGGGCATCATTTGTATGAATGCTTCTGATTAGTTGGAGTTTATTTTGATATTTCATGGCTTGATACTCATGTTGATGTCATGACACATTTAATTAAGTTTTTTTATATAAATTTTAATGTTTATTTCTATTATTTGCTCTGAACTATGATTTTATAAAGATTTTAAAGCTGGACCAGTTGGAAATAGACAAGTGTAGATCACATTAGCTTGTAATTTCCATGCTATACACCCACACTTTATCTATGTCGTTAGTTAAGCCGGTATGTGTGAGCATTGTGGGTTTAGTTGCATTGTACTGGCGACGACTACCCCTATGTTCCATGTATAGATGAGGCTAATGGAAGATATTAATTTAGATAATTGTTTAGTTGTAATAACATTTGGTTGTTGATAGTAATTTATACACAATTTTGAATTCCCGAAGGTGCATGATTGTATGGTCCAAGTGGGAGATTGTTGGGTTATGAACCACACATTATGTAGGGATATAAGGACTTATGTGCGTAAGTTGTATAGACATACACAACTAATGTTTATAATTATGTATATCTTATTATATTTAAGTTTTGAATGGACCCAAATTATTATGATCTAATTCAAGTTTGAATAGGGTCTTAATTATCCAATTTTAAATGTGTGCATTTACATATTAATCATATGTTGTGTAGAACTTCTAGGGCAAAATTGTTAAGTCTATGATAGAAAAACTTGTAATTAACCCCATATAGATTTCTTATAAATAGGGTATGGTCCCTAACTGAGCACACAATGATCTGAGATTCAGAATTAGGGTTTTTTGAATTAGGGTTCCCATATCCCCTTTCTACATATGATCAGTGAGAAGAACCACAAAACCCAATCATCATTATTGTAATCAATGGATTCAAGTGCAGGTACGCTTCCACCACTTTTTTTGTTCCTAAACAATTTCCAAACAAGAAGATCCAGAGTTTTTACGATGTTTGTACCCATTAAATCCATCAATTCAATTTGTCTCACTTCCTTTCTACCTTCCTTCTTTCCTCTTCAAATTCAACTCCTCATCCTATAGACTTTTTTCTCCTCAATTTCTCTATTGAAGCTTCTCTATTTCCTATCTTTGTAACCTCTTAGCCCTTTTTTTTTTACAGGTTATAATGTAAACCAAATTCAACTATAGTATGGTTACAAAACTAACAATTATGAATGACAGGGCTTGAGGCACTACAATATCACTTCAATCACATGGTCCTTAAATCCCAATTTAAGCTAGTGGATTTTGATGGCCCTTCGATGTATTTGTTTAGTATTAATTTCTCTATTTGTACTAATACTCTATTGAGTTTGCATATAATAATTAATTATTTAAATTTTAAATTTTATTTCTTGAACATGCATAATAAAAATACAAATTGACTTATATTTGCATTGACAAAAATCATACAATGTTTATTTTCCATTACAGTTACATTTATTAATCTCTCCTTCATCATAGTCTACAAACATTTGTATGTATTAAGAACTAATAATCATTATCATGAGTTCATAAGGAGTAACGTCATCATCAAAAGTATCTTTAAACGTAATTGAAATGGTTAGAATGTTATGCTCTTTTGAGTATAAATTGAATAAAACTCATCAGAAGAATATTCAACAGGGACAGGTAATCTTCTCGTACTGATTACTCTTCCAATACTAGCCTAATCAAAGATTGAGGTAAAACTCTATTCTAAGAATCTAAATAGAAAAAGAGAGGTGAAGAGAGGATAGAAAGAGATAGGATAAAGCTAGCTAGAAACAGTGATGAAAAGTAGTGCCCCGGACCAATCCCCTGGTGAAACATGTGGTGACTCTCCTACAATGATTATCAGGTACATCCTGAGAATCCTATGTGTGCTTTCAACGCAATGTCACATCTACGGCAATTAAACACATCGAGTTTTGTAATTGTAACTATGGGAATCATGCACATTGAGTTTTGCAACTACCCTACGGCGATCACAACTATGGCATTCAACACAAGTTGAGTTTCACAATTACAACTACACAAGTCATGCACATCAAGTTATGTAACACAAGTTTTAACATAGAAAAGCCAATAGAACTCTATAATCATTGCAAAAGAGTAAATTTACTACATATTATCAACTAAGTTCAATAGTCCAGGGGATTTGGAGAGCGATAAGCCCCTCATGTGTTCACAAAACGTTGAAAAGATAAAGAAAACAATTAAGAATCCATGGACTCCCTATTGCTTCTCAATCTTTCTGATTATGCTTCTAGGTTCTTCCCACCAGCTTAGCTCCACTCCAAATTATGCTCCAAAACCTTTCCCCTAATCTCTCAATGGATGGTAGTGAAGATTGTCCAAAAGCCACCTCCAAAATCCCAAGCTAAATTTCCCTTGAAACCCTAACTTTGGGGCTTAAAAAGTGATTTTTTAACCAAGCACACTGATAAGTGCTTGTGTATTAGAAATATGAAGTATTCTTTTCTTATAATGAGCATTACTTTTCTCAGATTTTATCGCTCATACATGTGTATTTGTATTACTTTTGTGCATGTAGGGTTGTGGACACAAGTATGGAAGAAAGAAGCTAAAGTAGATTGCGTTTGCACTTTGTTGATGGAATCTTGGAGTGAACAAACGTGAAGACACAAGTTGTGCTCAAAGACATGCGAGTGTGTACCAACCTCCATTGTGCTCAAGTGAATATGTAAATTGGAGGGGTACAAAGGCAGTCACACTCATGTGTTCCAACTTGTGCAATGCTAGCAAGATTGTCGTCAAATGTGTTTTTATTTGAAGATGCAATGTGATCTACAACATGGATGTGTGTTCGTTTATGTTGCCTCGATGAAAAGTGTGGATTCAAAAGTATTTTAGCAAAGTACTGTAGCAAACAACTGTAATAATTTACTGTAGCAGTTAATGTTCACAGGCCGCTAAAAAAAGAATTTCTGCAGATTCACACGGGCGTGTGGGAATTCCACACGCCTGTGTGGATGCCCGATTTTAGCCCTATTAAAGAAACGATTTCAGCCCGATTTAGGGATCCTTTCTTCTATCCTTAGGCCTATCTTTTCTCACCTTTGGAGGCGCCCGCGGTTAGGGTTTGGAGAGGCTTTGGCAAAGCTTTTGGAGAGGTTTACGGCCTTCGACACCACATTTCCTTCAGAAAAGAGTTATTGGGGGAGCTTTCGTCAGCACCGATCCGGTGAGGTGTGTCCTAGGCTTGATAAGGAGACCTTTGGAGAAGACGCGGCCACTCCACAAGGCCATCGACACGTACACCATGGGGTTTTATTCATGGATTGCATATTTTTACTTTTGATTTCATTATTGATTGTATCTTGCTCCATGGAGAGCTAAACCCCTAGTGGGTACTTGGGTTTATAAACCCTAGGATGCTATTATTTCTTTGACCTCTTATTATGCTTTCATTAATTGATGTTTTAATTGAGTTCCAATCTTGAATGTTTATTGAGTTGATTTTCCCTTAGAGTGACACTAGGGTTGAGAATTCATTTTGGTACTCCTTGTGGATGAGTGACACACCATGAGGGTTAAACAATGCTAGATTGGAGAAGATTGAGAGGCTGAGTCGAGAGGTAGCAGAACGTACCCTTTCCCTTCCGGTGTGATTCATCCTACCTCCACGTTCCAAGAGTTCTTTACGGTCACAATAGAGTGAATTGCTAAGAGACGAACTCCGCTGGGGCTTAGTTGCGCAAGCAATAGAGTGAAGCGTTGAAGTGATCCTTAGTATCTGGGGCTTAATTGTGACTAGGGGCCTTTCGCCTGGATCAAAGGGTTAGATCTATTTTAGGGAATAGGGTTTATCATTTGGAATCCCTAGAGCCTAAAGCAACCTAGCATAGTATGAGGTGTCGAGACTGAGAAATTTCTCCACCGGAGCATAGTGCAGGGTTAGTCACGATTGACCTTAAGTTTTGGGACCGTGTGTTTAAGGATCTCCACGACTCATTAGACATTAGTTAGGAAACATAATGATTGGTCTTGCACTTGAAACAATAGTCCCATTTATCGTCGATTGCCTCTCCTATCTTTTATTTGTGCCTCTTTCTTCTTTTCTTATTTCTATTTGCATTGATTCTTATTCATATCACTATTAATTTATTTCCGTTCTAGTTAAATAGCAATCTTTGTGTTTCTAATCACTATTCTCTGTAGATTTGACTACCCACTCACCGGGGTACACATGCAAAAGGGCGTTGTCACACACCTGTGTTTGGGCCGTGCTTAATGGTCATGCTTTTCATAGACAAATTTAGGGTTTGCATCAAATTAATAATTCCCCGAGAAGTAAAGTGCACGGCCGAAAAGCACACCTGATAAGTGTTTGTGTACAAGTAATATGAAGTATTTTTTTCTTATATTGAACATTACTTTTCTTATATTTTATCACTTATTCATGTGTATATGTATTCCTTTGTGCATTTAGGGTTGTGGAGAGAAGAAAGAAACTAAAAGTAGATCATGGATGCATTTGTTGATGAAGTCTTGGATTGTATAAACGTGAAGTGATAAGTGCTTGTGCAATAAGAATGCGAAGCATTCTTTCCTTGTGTTGAGTATTACTTTTCTCGGGTTTTAACGCTAATATGGGTTGTATTTATGTTACTTTCATGCAGGTAGGATTGTAAGGCCGATTATGAGAGAAAGAAGCCAATGTGGGTCGTAATGCACTAATTTGGAGGAAATCTTGCTAAGGTTCAAATGCGAAGACATAGGTCTAGTTCCAGATGCAAGAATGTGTGCCAACCTCCTCGTACTCAAGTTAGCACAACTATTTGGAGGGGCACAAGAGCATTCACATTCAAGCATTCCGACTTGTGCATATAGACCAAGATCTCTACCAACATGTCCGTTATTAAAGAAGCAAGGCGATCTACGATGTAAATGTGTGCTTGTTTGCATTACCTCGATGAAAGTATGGATTCAGGAGTATTTCAAGCTGGTACTGTAGCAGGGTATTGTAGAAAATACTATAGCAAAATTACTACAGCAGCATTATTTACAGCCGGCCGAGAAAACAGCAAAACAGAGAATCCACACGGGCATGTGGAAATTTCACACGCCCGTGTGAAAAATCCACAGGGGCGCCTATATGGGCTTGTGGATTCCCGATTTCAGCCCTTTAAAAGCCGATTTCAACCCCGATTTAAGCATTCTTTTCTCCATCTTTTCACTAACTTCAGATAGGGCTACGGCTAGGGTTTTGAGAGGTATTGGCTTGGGCTTTGGAGAGGTTCAACAGCTCCGACATCGCACGCTATTTGGAAGAAAGTTAGTGGAAGAGCTTTCGTCGGCACCGATCCGATGAGGTGTATTCTAGGACGGATAAAGGACCCTTGCGACGAGTAGAGGACTCTCCATAAGACCATCGCCATAACTAATGAGGGGGTTTTTTATGGATGCTTTGTTTTTACATTCGATTTCATTGATTGTATCTACCTCCATGGAGAGCTAAACCCCTAGTGGGTACTTGGGTATCTGTGAACCCAAGGATGTATTCGTTTCATTGAACCTCTTTATTATGCTTTCAATTAATTGATGTTTATTGTGAGTTCCTATCTTGGAGACTTGATTATATAAATACTCCCCTAGAGTGACACTAGGGTTGAGAGTTCTTCTTGGTAACTCTTGTGAGTGAGTGACACAACATGAGAGTTAGACAAAGCTAGATTAGAGAGGGTTGAGAGGGTGAGTCGAGAGGTAGCGGACCGTCTCCTTTCCCCTCCGGTGTGATCTATCCTACCTCCTCGTTCCAAGAGTTCTTTGCGGCCATAGTAGAGTGAATGGGCTAAGAGATGACCTTCCGCTGGGGCTTAGTTGCGAGTGCAACGGAGTGAAATGTTGAAGTGATTTTAGCACCTAGGGCTTAATTGTGGCTAGGGATCTTCCACCTGGACCAAAGGGTTAGGTCTATACATACGAATAGGTTTATCACTTGGAATCCCTAGAGCTCATTGCAATTCTATGTGAGTGCGAGGTTGAGCGGTTATTCATCTCTCCTCCGGGACATGTATAGAGTTAGGAATGGTTGACCTTAGATTTGGGATCATGTAATCAAGGATTTCCACGACTCATTGTTGCATCAATTAGGAAGTATAATAGAGGGTTCTTGCACTTGAAACGATTGTCCTGGGCGGATCAATATCCGGGTACCCCATCTTTATCGATTGCCATACCTTCTCCTTTACTTGTACCCTCTATCTTGTTGTTTTTATTTTCGTTATTTCATATTTTGTCACACTTATCACTATTCATCTTCCATATTAGTTAAGAAACAACTTAAGTGTCTTTATTCCCTACTCTCTATGGATACGATACCCACTCATCTGGGAGATAGTAGAAGCTTTTCTTGTCCGATATTTTCCTCCCGGAAAATCCTCAAAACTTAGGAATAAGATCTCGTCCTTTGTACAGTTAGAATTGGAGTCTCTATTTGAGATGTCTAAAAGGTTCAAAGAGCTCCTGAGAAAGTGCCCGCAACATGGATTCCCAGAGTGGATGATTGTTCAGACCTTTTACAACGGTCTGAATCCGAGTACAAGGCAACTCTTGGATGCGGCAGTAGGAGGTACCTTAGGTAGCAAGACCCCTGGTGAAGCTCGTCAATTAATTGAAAAAATGGGGTTAAACAACTACCAATGGAATGCTAGGGAGAAAAAAAAAGTGGCCGGTCTCTATAAGATAGATGCAGTAACCTCATTGGCAGCTCAAGTGGAATCATTGAGTAAGAAGTTAGATCTCCTAACTTCAAATAGAGTGGCGGCCGTGACTACTTGCACCGGGTGTGGTGGAGGACATGCTCCCTCCGATTGCCCGATCTCTATTAGTGATGCATCTTCGGTTGAGAATGTCGATTTTGTGGGTAATGGCATGAGGAATCAAGAAAACCCATACAACAATACCTACAATCCGGGTTGGAAGAATCATCCCAATTTCTCGTGGAGCAACCAAGGTCCATAAAAGGGCATAGGACCACGGGGTTTCCAATAACAAGCCCCAAACATGGAGAACCGAGTTTCAGGTTTGGAGACCCGAATGAATGATTTGGAGAAGGCCTTAACTAGGTTTGTGCAATCATCTGATACAAGGTTCCAATCAGTTAAGGCTACACTTCGCAACCACACTGCCTCTTTGCATAATCTTGAAAATCAAGTAGGGCAGATTGCGAAGTCCTTATCGGAAAGGCCACAAGGAAGCTTGCCGAGTAACACCGAGACCAATCCTAGAGAGCATGTGAAGGCGATCACTTTGAGAAGTGGTCGTGAGGTTGAGGGTAAGCTTCTGAGTAAGAAGCCCAATGAACACGTACCCGAGGTTATAAAGGTTAAGAAGGGAGCAAGTAAAGAGAAGGAGGTGGCATCCCCACCTATGAAGCCAAGAATCCCTTATCCCTCTAGATTGAAGAATGACCAAGGGGATGAACAGTACAAGAAGTTCCTGAGTTTGTTCAAACAACTCCACATCAATATTCCTTTTGTTGAGGCATTGGCCCAAATGCCTAAGTATGCAAAATTCTTGAAAGACTTGTTGACCAATAAGAGGAAGTTAGAGAAGAGTGCTTCAGTGATTTTAGATGCATCTTGCTCGGCGGTTTTGTAAAAAAACATGCCGAACAAGAAGAAAGACCCAGGAAGCTTCATCATTCCGTGTAATATTGGCAATCTAGGTGAAGAAATAGCATTGGCGGACTCAGGGGCCAGTATCAACATTATACCGTACACCTTCTTTTAAAAGCTAGGCTTGGGCGAGCCTAGGCCTACTTGGATGACTTTACAATTGGCGGACCAAACGGTGAGACATCCGAGGGGTATCATCGAAGATGTGCTTGTCAAGGTAGACAAGTATATATTTCCTATAGACTTTGTAGTGCTAGACGTCGATGAGGATGAGGATGTACCCTTGATACTTGGGAGGCCATTTTTGCGGACTTCCAAATCCTTGATTGACATGGACGGCGGAGAGCTAACTTTACGAGTTGGAGATGACTAGCTCACATACCGCCTTGCTGAAGCCATGCGGTATTCTCTTGATTTCGATGATACTTTGTATTTTCTAGACACTACTGATAACATTGTTGATAAATACATACAGGAAATGTTCAATCCAGACCCGTATGAGGGTCTGTTCGACCAAGATGAGGACAATGAAGAAGTAATGATGCTTGGTTCAACGGAAGAACTACAATCTATCCCGGGGATCTTGAAGAAGGTGCTCCGAAAATTGAAGAGGGCTAGGAGACGCCACCGGAAACGCTCCAAGGCTGTTGGAGACATGCGTGAACCGAAGAAGTTGGATGAACCATTGTTAGGCGGTCCCAAGCCCGATAATTCACCCTCTACCCTCAAGAAATTTTGCTCATCGTGCTTCCAAGCCATGGGTAAGAGGGCGACTTTCATCTATGAGCTCCCGTGAGGTAAGACAAGGTACGTCAAGCTAAGTGACGTTAAACAAGCACTTCTTAGGAGGCAACCCAAGTGTTTACTATTTTCTTAGTTTAGTAGTTTAGTCTGTACATGAATAAAGTGTTGAGTGTTGGTGTCTTGATTTTTATATACTTGTGCTGCGATTTTATTGTGGTTTTTGAATTGTCATCGTGTGTTTTCACATGGATTTAGCGAAGTTGGGTCGTTTGAGCTATTTCTCATGTTTTTCACTGGTAAAATTTGCATATTAGGGCAGGCTCTGAGTGTGTAAACATGTTCAAAAATTTTTTGCAGAGCCTGCAGAGTTTTCTAAGGCATCCAGAGAAAATATACGGGCGTGTGGAATTTCCGCACGCCCGTAAATTTGCATTGCAAGCTCATCCAGAGAAGGCACAGGGGCATGGACTCGCACCTGTGAATGACTATGCGATTCTCGCACGCCCGTGTGTAATTTCCGCACGGGCTTGTGAATTCCTGCAGAGATTGGCAGATTATCCCGAAAGCACACAGGGGCATGGACTCGCCCCTGTGGGCGACCTTGTGAAAATCGCACGGGCGTGGGTAAGTTCTGCACGCCCGAGCGAATCTTTGCAGAGGAGCTCTCTCCATCCCGAGAAGTCACAGGGGCGTGCACTTACCCCTGTGAGTTGGGCCTGTCATTGTCCACGCCAGCGCGGAATTTTCACATGGGTGTGCGGAACACTTAGTAATTTTTCTCGAATGTCCAAAGCAGCCACAGTGGCGTGCGGCTGCCCCTGTGGGTCGGGCGCACGGGCGTGGGTATTTCCCACACACCCGTGTATTTGCGTTCAGAGGCAATGAGTGCTTTCCCAAGAGCGCACAGGGGCGTGCATCTACCCTAGTTAGGCTTTCCTGTGGAGATGCACAGGTGTGGGTAATTTCCGCACGCCCGTGCAAATATACAAAACACCAATAGGCGCGAGTCCTTTTAAAAGGATTATCGTTTCTCTTCACCCTCATATCCTCCATTTATCTGAGAGCACTCCTATATTGTTTCCCGACCTCGTATCGCCAATTTGGAAGGATTTTGCTTGGTTTTCCAACCGTTTTCAAAGCTTTCTCATCTCAACTCGACGGTAAGCCCTATCTTTGATTTCCTTCGCAAATTCATGATTTTCATCGATGAAACTAGTTAATAATGCTTTGTTTCTTTAATTAGAATGATTATTTATATTTAGAACGAAGGAGAAGCATTACAATGGTGCATTTGTGGAGTTTGAGGCGTGGCCGTGCGTTTATTCACGACCCGTGGATCTACACGGGCGTGCGGAAATTCCGCACGATCGTGTGGATTTCTGCAGCTATGCTTAATTAACTTGTTTGATCGATTTTCTTTTTAATTTTGAAGATTATGGCACCTAGGTCAAAGAAGCAAGCTGATAAGCGACTGCGAGAGTCGTCTCCTAAGTCCGAGAGCATGAGATTCACTATCCCCGAGCATCAGGCTCATTTTAAGCGTCTGCCGAGACTTCGGTTCGGCCAGACTCGGTTCTTGGACACGAGTATATTGAGAGATTTACAATAGGGGGATGAATTCGCTGATGAGGTCGAGGATCTCGTTTCAGTGGGTGGTTAGAGACAGTTATTGTCAGTTAGAGAGCCAGCCATCCTGGAGCTTACACTGGTGGTTCTGGCGTCATTCAAGTTTGACAGATCCTATGCGAGATTCGACGACCTTGATGTAGTTCAGTTCAGAGCACTTGGACATCACTATAGTCTGAGTACCACTCAGTTTTCAGTTCGACTCAGCTTGTACGAGGAGGTATTTACAGACACTGAGGTGTATTCTCAGTTACCGACAGATTATCCTAGAGCCTTGACCCCGCAGAGAGCTTACAGAGCATTATATGGTGAGGGCTAGTATGAGCCGGGTGTGTCCAAGGCCACGTGTCTTTCCCGACCTGCATATCAATATCTATATGCCATCATGAGCAGGTCGATGAATGGCCGTGGTGATAGCACTACCGTTCTGAGCCTGCAGGAGCTTCTGTACTTCTATTTGATGATGCAGCGCATACCGATCCATCTAGGGCATATCGTCGCTGAGTACATTCGACATCAGGGCTAGTATGCCAGATTGGGAGTGATCTTCTCGAGTCCATACATTACGAGATTAGCTCTGGGTATGGGTCTCTTGGGCGCGATTCACGAGGCTGAGAAGACGAGTATACCTGCACCCCTGAGCCTGGAGATGATAAGATTGATGGGCATGGTCCATAGGGTTCAGACGGGCGTTTATGCTCTGGTTCTACCGGCCCCAAAGATAGCCGAGGAGGAGGGTGATGATGCCGAGGCTTCCCAGCCTGCCCCCGAGCCTCTGTCAGCACCTATGGAGATCGAGGCACCTCCGGTGACAGATGACCCACCCCCAGTGCGCATATTTTCATCATCTCGAGCCCAGGATTGCTTTGAGAGGCTCGAGAGTGCTGTGGGGGTGATACGGACAGAGGCAGCAGAGGCCCAAGCTGAGATTTCAGATATTAGGGTTGCGCTGGCCGTACAGTATACGGAGTCCATGGCACGTTTCGACACATTACAGCAGATCTTAGAGTGAGACGTCGACTCGTCATTTGTCCTGCGGGCGAGAAGTCCCCCGGCTTTTCCGACACCTCCATCCCCTATTCCGGCACCAGTTGACCCACCATGTACTTCAGCAGTAGCAGCAGAGCCAGAGGATGACATAGACACTTGATTTTATTTTCCTCATATTTTACTTCGGCATTTTATTTTGGACTTGTACACTCAGAAAGGAATCCCCTTCTGACTTTATCTTTTATTTCGCTGTCTCGAGTTGTATTCATTGCTTCATCTTTTATATACTCGAGTTATGTTTGTTTTTATTGAGCTTCACTGAACCCCCTCGTGTATGCGTGTAGATGTTCTTGTCATCATGGGGAATTGAGACTTTTGCCATGGGCACTGGCCAAGGTGTTTCGGCACTTGGCGTGTGATCTTCACAACTTTGTTGGAACAACACTCCCAAGGACTTAGCTCCATCAAATGCAACACTAGGAGTTAGGGGGAGTATTGTTTTGATTGCTTCTCCCACATCTGAATTTAATTGATTTACATTATGAATGAGCTTGCATGTGTACATTAGGGACAATGTACAACTTAAGTGTGAGGGGGGGGGGAAGTTTCATAGTGCACACATCTCTTTTATAGTAGTTTTGATTGATATACATGCTCACATAGCCAATGGCGGTTCACCTTAGTTGCATTGATTGTATTCTTGAGTTTAGGAGAATTTTTAACATTGAATGTTTTCATGCTCTAATTTTTGTTTGAATTTCTAGAAATTTTTGCCCGATTGACACTTGTTGCACTACTCACTCTTTGAACTCTTTTGGAAACTCATGTTTGATGTATAAGGGACTACTTATAGTTGTTTCTTGTGTTAATTATGAAAAAAAATGAAAAAAATGAAAAGCAGGAACAAAATAGTTTTATTGTTTATTTGTGCTTGTTGGGTGGAAAGAGCTACCACCTATGAAGTATGAAGCTACTCTCATAAGTCAGATACTAGTTAAGGGCTACCTTACAGGATGTGTGAAGCTACTACCATTTTTGAAATTTTTGTTACTTTTTGTAAATAAATAAGTCCCTTGTACTTAGAACAGTAAGGAGTATACTTTGGGTTGTTTTGAGTGAGTTCACACACTTACACAATTTCGGGTTTGTTGTCATTTTTTATTCAAGTTTTTAGCTAGAGCATTGATTTTTCTTATTTAGTTTTAAAATTTCCCTTACTTGTAGAATGCGCTCTTTGTATGCTTTGGTGAACCTAAGGCCAAGCACTTCCAATGTTTCCTTCATCTATGCAGATAATGTTTTAATCTTTGCTTGAGCACAAGCAAAAGCTTAAGTGTGGGGGAGTTTAATAAGTGCTTGTGTGATAAGAATGCGAAGTGTTCTTTCCTTGTGTTGAGCATTACTTTTCTCTGGTTTTAACGCTAATATGGGTATATTTATGTTACTTTCACGCAGGTAGGGTTGTGAGGCCGATTATGAGAGAATGAAGCCAATGTGGGTCATAATGCACTAATTTGGAGGAAATCTTGCTAAGGTTTAAACGCGAAGACATAGGTTAGGTTTCAGATGCAGGAATGTGTGCCAACCTCCTCGTACTCGAGTTAGCACAACTATTTGGAGAGGCACAAGGGCAGTCACATTCAAGTATTCCGACTTGTGCATATAGAACAAGATCTCTACCAACATGTCCGTTATTAAGGAAGCAAGGCGATCCATGACGTAAATGTGTGCTAGTTTGCATTACCTCGATGAAAGTATAGATTCGGGAGTATTTCAGGCCGGTACCGTAGTAGGGTATTATAGAAAATATTGTAGGAAAAATACTGTATCAGCACTGTTTACAGCCGGCCGAGAAAATAACAAAACAGAGAATCCACACGGGCGTGTGGAAATTTCACACGCCCGTGTGAAAAATCCACAGGGGTGTCCATATGGGCGTGTTGATTCCCGATTCTAGCCCTTTAAAAGCCGATTTCAGCCTCGATTTTAGCATTCTTTTCTCCATCTTTTCCCCAACTAGAGAGAGGGAGGCGGCTAGGGTTTTGAGAGGTATTAGCTAGGGCTTTGGAGTAGTTCTATGGCTCAGAAATAGTTGTTCGTTATTTCATATTTTGTCACACTTATCACTATTCATCTTCCATATTAGTTAAGAAACAACTTAAGTGTATTTATTTCCAACTCTCTGTGGATACGATACCCACTCATCTGGGATTATTACTTTGACACCAATGTACTTGCGGTTTACACGCATAAATGGACATATCATGAAGATACAAGTTATGCTCAAATACATTTGGGTGTGCCAACCTCCATTGTGCTCAAGCAAATATGTAAAGTGGAGGGGTACAAAGCCAGTCACACTCACTTGTTCTAACTTGTGTAATACTAGCAAGATCTTTATCAATGTGATTTCATTGAAGACGCAATGCAATCTACCGCATGGATGTGTGCTCAATCATATGGCCTCGATGAAAAGAATGGATTCGGGAGCATTTTTGGCGAAGTCCTGTAACAGTTTATTGTAGCAAATCACATGTTTCAACTGCCCATCTCCACACAATGAATATAACTCCACAAAAGTGCCATTAGGAGTTCAAGAGAGTATTGTTTCAATTTCCTATCTCCACACATGTTTTTTGATTGTTATACTTCATTATTATGCTTGCATGCATACATTGAGGGCAATATAAATGGTTGTATTCTTAAGTTAGGTGAATTTTTAACATTGAATGTTTTCATTCTCTAGTTTTACTTGATTATTTTAGGAAATTTCACCTGATTGACACTTGTTGCACCACTCACTCATTAAAATTTGTGGAAACTCAAGTTTGACGTTTAAGGGACTAATTTAGTTGTTTTCTTGTTTTCATTTCTTCGAATAAAAAATGAAAGGAATGAAAAAGAAAAAGTAGTTGTTTGTTTTGTTGTGCATTGGGGGAAAGAGCTACCACTTATGAAGTATGAAGCTATCGGATACCATTTATGCCCTAATGAGAGAAAAAGCTATCTCATGGGATGAGTGAAAGCTACTACCCCGGTAAAAAGAGCTACCACCTTGAAAGTGTGAAAGCCACCTTAGCGGCCGCTTAGGAAAGGGCTACCTTAGAGGATGTGTGGAGCAACTACCTTCTATTTTCTTTTTGTACATAAATAAATCCCTCTTAATTAGAGCTTTGAGGAGTATACGTTGGGTTAACTTGAGTGAGTTTACACATACTTACATGATATCGGGTTGTCATTTTTTATTCAAGTTTTTAGCTAGAGCATTGATTTTTCTTATTCGGTGTTGGAATTTTTCCTTACTTGTAGAATACCTCTTTTGCATGCTTTTGGTGAACCTAAGGCCAAATACTTCCAATTTTCCTTCTTATATGCTTGAATGTTGCATTTTTGCTTGAGGACAAGCAAAAGCTTAAGTGTGGAAGAGTTTGATAAGTGTTTGTGTATAAGTAATACGAAATATTCTTTTCTTACATTGAGCATTACTTTTCTCAAATTTTATCGCTTATTCGTCTGTATATGTGTTCTTTTGTGCATTTAGGGTTGTGGAGACAATTATGGAAGAAAGGAACCAAATGTAGATAAGGAACCAAATGTAGATCTATGATGTATTTGTTGATGAAGTCTTGGATTGAATAAACATGGAGACACAAGTTGTGTTTAAATACATGTGGGTGTGTGCCAACCTCCATTGTGCTCAAGCGAATACGCAAAGTGGAGGGGCACAAAGGTAGTCACACTCACGTGTTTTGACTTGTATAATACTAGCAAGATCTTCATCAATGTGATTTCATTGAAGACACAACGCGATCTACTACATGGATGAGTGCCCATTCATGTGGCCTCGATGAAAAAGTGGATTCGGGAACATTTTGCCGAAGTATTATAGCAGTTTTACTGTAGTAAACCATTGTAGTAAAAGCACTGTAGCAGTTACTGTTCACAGTTCGCAGGAAACCAAATTCTGGAAATCCACACGGCCGTGTGGAAATTCCACACGCCCGTGTGGATACCCGATCCCAGCCCTTATAAATACCACGACTTGAGACGTTTTGAAGAATCTTTTCCTCATTTATTGAACACCTTTGGAGTTGCTCGCTGCTAGGGTTTGGAGAGGCTTTGCCTAGGTTTTTGGAGATGTTCTACGGCCTTCAACATTGAGTTCTTTTGGAAGAGAGTTATTGGGGGAGATTTTATCGACATCGATTCGGCGAGATGTGCCCTAGGCTTGACAAGGGAACTTTTGGAGAATATGAGACAACTCCACAAGACCATCGATACGGACTACAAGGGGGTTTTATCTATGGATTATATGCATTTACTTTCGATTTTATTGTCAATTGTGTATTGCTCCATGGAGAGCTAAACCCCTAGTGGGTGCTTAGCCTTGTAAACCCTATGATGATTTTGTTTCATTGACTTTCATTATGCTTCTTTAATTGATAGTTTAATTGAGTTCCATCCTTGAATGATTGCTGAATTGATTTTTCCTTGGAGTAATACTAGGGTCGAGAATCTATCTTGGTAATCCATGTGAATGAGTGATACTTCATTAGGGTTAGACAAAGCAAGATTGAAAAAGGGCGAGAGGGTGGGTCGAAAGGTAGCGGAACATCCCTTTTCCCTTCCGATGCGTTTTATCTTACATATACGTTCCAAGAGTTCTTTGCGGTCATGATAGAGTAAAATGCTAAGAAACAAACTCCACTAAGGCTTAGTTGCATGAGCAACAGAGTGAAGTGTTGAAGTAATCCCTAGTGCTGGGGCTTAATCGTGACTAGGGGTCTTTCGCCTGAACCAAAGGGTTATATCTATATTAAGGAATAGGGTTTACCACTTGGAATCTCTTGAGCTTCAAGCAGCCCCACACAGTGTGAGGTATCGAGAGTATCCCTTTCTGCCGGGGCATAGTGTAGGGTTAGTCACGGTTGACCTTAGTTTTGGGACTGTGTGTCTTTAGATATCCAGGACTTATTAGACATCAATTAGGAGGCATAATGATAAGTCTTGTACTTTAAACAATAGTCCTAGGATAAGCAATGTCTGGGAACCCCATTTTCTATCGATTGCCTCTCCTTGTTTCTATTGCGTCTCTTTCTTCTTTTCTTTATCTTCATTTGCATTGATATTATTCACACAACTCCTCAATCGTTTTCACTATAGTTGAATAGCAATATTTGTGTTTTCAAGCACTATTTCTTGTGGATATGACTATCCACTCACCAGGGCACTTTATTACTTCGACAACCAGTGCACTTGCGGTACACACACGCAAGGTGTGTGTCAACACCCGTGCTTGGGCCATACTCCATAAGCACGATCGTGCTCTTGGCTCTATAACCGTGCTTTCCTACTTCTGATATTTTCTTGAAGACCAGTAATCTACTTGGCCCAATAACACACCCCTAGCACGCCCGTGCTTATCCTATAAGCTTGCAAATGAGTTCTTTTGATGTCATTTCTACCCTAATACTCATTCTAATATCCTAAGACCTATTAATATGCACAAAACACACAAAACACACAAAAATACCCAAAGTAGTACCAAATATACAAAACAAATACTAAAAGACGAGCAAAACATATATATATATATATATATGAGGTATAATATATATAATGTAATCATCACGAATCACCATCTTAAGAAAAGTTATCAATGAAAGGATAAAAGATGTGAAGTTCAAAATATAGAGCTTTGATAAGTGCTTGTACATTAGTAATATGAAGTATTTTTTTTCTAACATTGAGTATTACTTTTCTCATATTTTATCGCTTATGCATGTATATTTGTGTTCTTTTGTGCATTTAGGGTTGTGGAGACAATTATGGAAGAAATAAACCAGAAGTAGATCGTGGATGCATTTGTTGATGAAGTCTTGGAGTGAACAAACGTGAAGACACAAGTTGTGCTCAAAGATATATGGTTGTGTGCCAACCTCCATTATACTCAAGAGATTACGCAATTTGGAGGGGCACAAAGGCAGTCACACTCATGTGATCCAACTTGTGCAATGGTAGCAAGATCTTCGTCAATGTGGCTTGTATTGAAGACGCAACGCGATCTACTGCATAGGTGTGTGCCCATTTATGTGGCCTCGATGAAAAGTGTGGATTCGGGAATATTTTGGCGAAATAATGTAGCAGTTACTATAGCAAAATCACTGTAGCAGTTACTGTTCATAGATCGCTAAAAACAGGTTCGTGGAAATTCACATGGGAATGTGGAAATTTCATATGCCCGTGTGGATGCCCGATTCTAGCTCCTATAAAAGCTACGATTTCAGACATTTTAAAGGATCCTTTTCTCATCTTTAGATCTTTGGAGATGCTAGGGTTTGGAGAGGCTTTGGCTAGGTCTTAGGAGTGGTTCTAAGGCCTTCGACATCGCGTTCCTTCAAAAGATAGTTATTGGGGGAGCTTTCGTCGGCATAGATTCAGCGAAGTGTGCCCTAGGCTTGACGAGGGAACCCTTGGAGAAGACGAGGCGACTCCACAAGACTATCGACACGGACTACGATCGCTTTATGGATTGCATGTTTTTACATTCGATTTCATTGTTGATTGTATCTTGCTCAATGGAGAGCTAAACCCTTAGTAAATGCTTGGACTTGTAAACCCTAGGATGATTTTGTTTCACTGATCTCTCATTATGTTTCTTTAATTGATGTTTTTAATTGAGTTCCAACCTTGAATGCTTGATGAATTGATTTTTCTTTAGAGTAACACTAGGGTTGAGAATCTATCTTGGTAATCCTTATGGATGAGTAACACACCATGAGGGTTAGATAAAGGTAGGTTGGAGAGGGTTGAGAGGGTGAGTCGAGAGGTAGCAGAATATCCCATTTCCCTTATGATGTGATTTATCCTACCTCCACGTTACAAGAGTTCTTTGCGGTCACAATAGAGTGAAGTGCTAAGAGACAAACTCCACTGGGGCTTAGTTGTGCGAGCAACAGAGTGAAGTGTCGAAGTAATCCTTAGTGCTGTGGCTTAATTGTGACTAGGGGTCTTTCGCCTGGACCAAAGGGTTAGATTTATATTAGGAAATAGGGTTTATCACTTGGAATCCCCAAATCTTCATGCAACTCCACACAGTGTGAGGCGTCGAGAGTATCCCTTTTCGCAGGGGGATAGTGTGAGGGTTAGTCATATTGACCTTAGGTTTGGGACCGTGTGTCTTAGGATTTTCATGACTCATTAGACATTAGTTAGGAGACATAATGATTGATCTTACACTTGAAACAATAGTCCTAGGGTGAGCAATGTCCGAGTACCCCATTTTCTATCGATTGCCTCTCCTATTATTCTATTGTGTCTCTTTCTTATTTACTTTATTTCTATTTGTATTGATATTGTTCACATCACTCTTAAATCATCTTCACTATAGTTAAATAGCAATACTTGTGTTTCTGAGCACTATTTCCTGTGGATATGACTACCCACTTACCAGGGTACTTGATTATTTTGACAACCGGTGCACTTGCGGTACGCACTTGCAAGGGGTGTGTTAAGCTTATCTTTAAATTCTTAAATTTATCAATTTGCTTATGTTGGCTCCATAATTTATCATAGTTATCTACATAGTATGTTGTCAAAACTTTGGCATGGGCATCCAATTCTTATAAATTGTAGTATGAGGCATATTCATAAAGCCAACATGGTATAATTCTAAAATTAGATGAAAAACAAAGAAAATTAAATTTATTCAGAAACATTGTGCATTCAACAAGTATCAATGTAGTTCTTATTTTGCATCCCCTTTCCTTTATGTAAAATAGAAAAAGAAATCAATCGTAAAGGCATCTATTAAGGAATGGATTCATTATTATCTCAATTAGCTGTCATTGGTAGTAATTATATTGTCATTTGTAACATATTAGGAGATAGCATGATTCCAGATTTGATATTAGGGAGTAAATTCGGGAATTGATTTGTTGGCTCTCATCTATTTATTCCCTCATTGTATTCTAATTGATTAATACATTAGAAATATTCTCTAATTCCTTTTCTTATGGTATCAGAGCTTTGCTGAACCACGAAACCCTAGCCAACCCTAGTCCTCATCAAACACGAACAATAGTCACCGAGCATAACCTCAAAATTCTGGCCGTATTTTCCCATTTTTACGTCCACCCATTTGATCATATAAGGATGATGTTGATCACATAGCTGGTCATGGGAAACAATTATGTGGCATGGTCACATACAATCCAACATGTTTTGGTAGTGAAAAACAAGCGAGTTCATGGATGGCTTGATTCAGAAACTGGGAACTGACGACAATAACCATCATTTTATGAATTATCTGCAATAACATGGTAGAGGCATGGATCTGTAATTCCCTTGATAAGCCATTGGAGAATAGCATCACGTTGAGTGATGCCAAGGCCATCTGGGAGGAGCTAAAGCAGTGTTATTCCCAAGGCAATGCACCACAAGTACATCAGATCAAGACCGAGGTGTGTCTTCTACAACAAGAGACAAAGTCCATGATTGAATATTTCATGATCCTTAAGTGTTTGTGGGACGAACTTGATGACTACTTTGAACCACTTTCCTATACTTGTGATGCAGCCCAACAGTATGTGAAGTAGAAAGAAGTAGAGAAGATCCATCAGTTTTAATGGGTCTTAATATGGAGACCTTTGGTGCGTTTGATAACAGATCCTTGGCATGGATATGCTCCCCTTAATAAACCGATTATACGCTTTGATAGTTCAGGAGAAACTTCAGCGAGCAGTCATTCGAGACCGTGAGTCTAAGGAAGTGGCTATTGGATTTCATGCTAGTCAAGGGGCTAGTCGGGATGGAAAGCCATAATGATCATTGTGGTAAAGTAGGGCATACAAGGACCCATTGTTACAAGCTTATTGAATATCCAGATCATTGGGAATTGCGTCATGATGGCTCTGACAAGAAGAGCGCCAATGTTGGTAGTAGTGGGTGTGGTAAGCAACAGCCAAAGGGTGGCTCTAGTAGAGGAATGGTGTCTCATGTAGCACAAAACGTGGTTGTTGATGCAACTTAGATCAAGACAAAAATTTAACAGCTCCTCGGACTTCTCGGCTTGTTCAAGCCAAACCTTGCAGCTGAACCGCTAGAAGGTACTATTGTGGGTAATTATTGTACATGGATTCTTGATTTGGGCACCTTAGAGCACATGATGGAGCAACTTGCATTTTTAACCAACCAAACATGAATCCACGGACCTTGCCCAATTACTACAGCAGATGTCAACATCTCACATTCTAAGATATGCGGGAATATATAGATTGGGACTAATCTAATTTACATGACATGTTATACATTCTTAATTTCTCTTGTAACCTAATTTTGCTTGGCAAGCTCACAGCCGATTTAAATTGTTATGTGACATATTTCTCTTTTTGATGTTTTTTTTACAGGACTTAACCTCAAGGAGGTTAATTGGAGTGGATGAGTTACAAATGAGAGTTTATTGCATTGGGTCAGTGGGGGTTTGCATGGATGCTTCGATCAAGGCCTTGACAATCGCCGATACATGGTACAAAAGTCTAGGTCATCCATCTTTTCAAGTCATGAGTGAGTATTTCTTTCAATAAGAAACATGAGAATGTTTGCGATATATGTCACCGTGCAAAATAAGCAATAAACGAGCTCAATTTATTTTTGAATTATTACATTTTGATATTTGGAATCCGTATCGTACCAAGTCTCTTTTCGGGAAGCACTATTTCCTAAACTTTCTCGATAATTTTAGTCAGGCCACATGGATATATTTGATGAAAGAAAAATCTGAGGTCTACCATTTCTTAACCTCTTTTTGCACAATGGTCTGAAATCACTTTGGTCATGTTATTAGATTTATTCGTACTGATAAAGACAAAGAAATTTCATAAGGCCAAATTCAAAATATTTCCATGATCAAGGCATTATTCTTCAAACAACATGTATTTATAGTCCTCAACAAAATGGTCATGTTGAGCGAAAGCATCATCATCTTCTTAATGTGGCCCGGGCTTTTCCCTTTCAAGTACACCTCCCTATTAAGTTTTGGGGTGAATGTATTTTACCACTGACTTATTTGATTAATCATACCCCCATCCCATTGTTGTCCGGCAAATCCCCTCTTGAACTTTTTTACCACACATCCATCTCCTATGATCATCTTAGGGTTTTTGGTTGTTTGTGTTATGCCAAGGTTCTCCCATTTATACCGATAAATTTACGTCTCATTCTCATCATTGCATTTTCTTGGGCTATCCTTTTGCTAATAAGGGTGGAAGGTTTATGGTTTAGAGTTAAAAGAAATTTTTGTCTCTTGGGATGTGACATTTCATGAACACATTTTTCTATTAAAAAAATCAACCACTTCTTGAACTAATTTTCCACCTTCCTCGAGCTCCTCAAATCTTCTTTCCAGTGACTTGGACTTTCAACCCAATTTGAGACTTGTTTCATGATAAGTGCTTGTTTATAAGTAATACGAAGTATTCTTTTCTTACATTAAGTATTACTTTCTCAGATTTTATCGCTTATGCATATGTATTTGTATTCTTTTGTGCATATAGGGTTATGGAGACAATAGTGGAAGAAAGGAGCCAGTAAATCATGGGTGCACCTTGTTGATGAAATCTTAGAGTGAACAAACGTGAAGACACAAGTTGTGCTCAAAGACACGTGAATGTGTGCCAATCTCCATCGTGCTCAAGCAAATACATGGTTTAGAGGGGCACAAAAGCAGTCACATTCGCGTGTTCTGACTTGTGCAACACTAGTAAGACCTTCATTAATGTGACGTTAATTGAAGATGTAATGCGATCTACCGCATGGATGTGTGCCCGTTCATGTGGCCCCGATGAAAAGTGTGGATTCGGGAGTATTTTGGTGGAGTACCATAATAGGTAATGTAGCAAGCACTGTAGCAAATTACTGTAGCAGTTACTGGTTACAGACAGCAGAAAATCAGTTTCCTGGAGATTCACAAGGGCGTGTGGAATTCCACAGGTCCTTCAGGTCCTTCATTAATGTGATTAGATTGTTCTTCCACAAGTCCTTTCCCTTTTCTTCTTAGTGTTCTTTCAAGCTCGGGATCTCCTTCAATCAATATTGAGGGGTTCCCTCGGGTCATCAACCTGAAGCTGCACAAAGGAAAGAAAACAAATCAGAAAGATGATAGAAAAGAAAATGTGAAATATAATGGATAAAGGAATAGCTATGGAAACAAAAGTGCAAAGTATCTCTAAACGCCTTTTCCCCGGCAACGGCGCCAAAAACTTGACAATGCTCCCCGCAAGTGCACGGAGTTGTCGAAGTAATAAATCCTAGGTGAGTGTGGTATCGTATCCATAGGGAAAAGGGAATAAAAATACTTAATTTGCTTCTTAACTATATGAAAGATGAATAGTGATATGTATGACAAGATTCAATTCTCAAAAGTAAAGCAACCCGAAAGAGAGCAAAAGTAAAGGTGAAGGTAAGGCAATCGATAAAGATGGGGTACCCGGGTATCGATCCGCCGAGGAAAATCATTTCAAGTGCAAGAACTCTCTATTATGCTTCTTAACTAATGCAATGATGAGTCAGGGACATCCTTTTAATGCATGGTCCCGAATCTAGGGTTAACCAAGCCTAATCCTCTACATGTCCCGGAGCAGAGGTTGAACAACCTCTCAATCTCGCACTCGTAAGAAGGATTGCATTAAGCTCTGGGGATTCCAAGCTTCCTAATTGTAGACCTAACCTTTTGGTCCAGAAGAAAGGTCTCTAACCACAATTAAGCCCTAGATGCTAAAATCACCTCAACGCTTCACTCCGTTGCACTCGCAACTAAGCCCCAGCGGAGGGTCATCCCTTAGCTCATTCGCTCTATTATGGCCGCAAAGAACTCGAGGAACGGAGGTAGAATGTATCACACCGGAAGGGGAAAGGGGACGATCTTGTACCTCTCGACTCACCCTCTCAACCCTCTCCAATCAAGCTTTGTCTAACTCTCGTGGTGTGTCACTCACTCACAAGGGTTACCACATGAACTCTCAACCTTAGTGTCACTCTAAGGGAGTATTCAAACAATCAACCATTCAAGAATAGAACTCACAATAACATCAATTAATTGAAAGCATAATAAAGAGATTCAATGAAACTAATACATCCTAGGGTTCACAAATATTCAAGTACCAACTAGGGGTTTAGCTCTCCATGGAGCACAATACAAACGATAATGAAATCAAATGTAAAAGAAAGCAATCCATACGAAAAACCCCCTCAATAGTCGTGGCGATGGTCTTGTGGAGAGTCATCTACTCGTCACAAGATCCCTTTGTCCGGTATAAGATACGCCTCGCCAAATCAATCCAACGGAGGCTCCCTTACCAACCTTCTTCCAAAGAGATGATGATGTCGGAGCCATAGAACCTCTCCAAATGCCAAGCCAATACCTCTCAAAACCCTAGCCGCAGTCCTTTCTCAAGTTAGAGAAAAGATGGAGAAAAGAATCCTCAAATCGGGACTGAAATCGGCCTTAAATAGGGTTGGAATCGGGATTCCACACACCCCTATGGATATTCCACACATGCTAGTGGAATTAACGCACGGGCATGTGGAATTTCCACACGCTCGTGTGGCTCCTCTATTTTGCTCCTTCTTCGACTGGCTATGAACAGTACCTGCTATAGTGATGGCATAAAATACTCCTGAATCCATGCTTTCAGCGAGGTAACGTAAACAGGCACATGTTCACGTCGTAGATCATCTTGGTTCTTCAATAAACGGTCACGTTGGTGGAGATCTTACTAAGTATGCACAAGCTGGAATACTGGGATGTAACTGCCTTCGTGCCCCTCTGAATCATTGCCTTAGCTCGAATACAAGGAGGTTGGCATACATTCTAGCATTCTAAACCCGACTTATGTCTCTGTGTTTGAGCCTTCTCAAGATCTCCTCCAAATAATGCGTAAAATGATCTACAATGGCTTCTTTCACAAATAATCGGCCTCACAACCCAACCTGGATAAAAGTACATAAATACACACATATTAGCGCTAAAACCTGATAAAAGTAATGCTTATCATAAGGAAAGAACGCTTCGCATTCTTATCACACAAGCACTTATCAACCGCTGAGATACGGGCTCTCGAGGATAATGGGACATGGATAATTGAATCATTACTGCCAGACAAGCGGGCCATCGGCTACAAATGGGTGTATAAGATATAGAGCGCTTCAAGGCCCACCTTGTGGTGAAGGGCTTCACTCAAGTTGAAGGGCTCGATTTTCATAAAACATTCACCCCCGTTGCGAAGATGACCATGGTATGTTGCCTTCTCACAATCACCCTAGCCAATAATAGGGAATTACATCAGATGGACGTGAATGACTCCTTCCTTCACGGTGACTTGGACAAGGACATTTATATGTGTTTGCCTCTGGGGTATTCAGTGCACACTGCTAGGTCAATTTGTCGATTATGTAAGTCTTTATATGGTTTACAACAAGCCTCTCATAATTGGTTTGCTAATACTACTGCTTTACGAGCTTATTGCTTTTACCAGTCCCAGGCAGATTATTCTTAATTTACATTTCATTCAGGTACTAATTTTTTTGTGGTCCTTATTTACGTTGATGATGTCATTGTTGCCTAGAATAATCCCACTCGGTGCACTTCCTTCAGGTCCTATCTTGACACTTGCTTCATGATCAAAGATCTGGGCCCCTTAAAGTTGTTTTAGACATTAAGATTACACATACCCGCACTGGTCTCTTTCTTTCACAAAGGAAGTATACTCTCGAGATATTGGAAGACTACAGTTTATTAACTGCTAAACCTGCCACCTTCCGGATCTAATAACATCATCAACTCACGTCCTCTACAGCTCTAATTCTGTTTGATCTTGCTCGGTACTGCCGCCTTGTAGGTCATTCTCTCTATCGCACCATCACTCATTTCGAGCTTTGCTACTCAGTTCATTTATTGGCTCAATTCATACATAAGCCTTGTGAGAGTCATTGGGATGCTGTTGTTCGTGTTTTTCCATTACCTTAAACATAGTACAGGATAAGGCATCTTCCTCAATCGCTCGGCCTCTCTCCAGTTGACCGGTTACAATGATTGTGGCTGGGCCAACTTCCTGACCACTAGTCGGTCCACTACCGGATGTTTCATCACTCTCAGAGGATGTCTGATATCTTGGTGCACAAATAAGTAAATTACTGTTTCTCACTCTTCAGCAGAAGCCAAGTACTGCTCCATGGTTGTCACCACCAACCAACTCATCTAACTCCGCAGCCTATTTACATCTCTCGCCGTGTGCCACTCAGGTCCTATTCGCTTATATTGTGACAATTAATCTGATTTACATATTTCTGCTAATCTGGTCTTCCATGAACGGACTAAGCACATTGAAGTTGACTGTCACTTTGTTCGGGAAAGTATTTAGTCTGGCGAGCTTATTGCTGCCTATATGCCTACGAAGTTACAACTCGTTGATATCTTCACGAAGGCATTGGGTCGCGATTATTTCCACTTTCTTCTCCTCAAGTTGGGCATATGTGATCTTCATGCTCCAACTTGAGGGTGGGTTTGGGGGGGTATTAAGGAATGGATTCATCACTATCTCAATTTTCTGTAATTGGTTGTAATTATGTTGTCATTTGTAACATATTAGGAGATAACATGATTCTGGACTTAATATGAGGGAGTAAATTAGGGAATTGATTTGTTGTCTCTCTTCTATTTATTACCTCATTGTACTCTAATTGATTAGTACATGAGAATTATTCTTTAATTTCTTTTCTCAGCATCTAATCAAATAAAGGGTCTCTCAATATAGTTCACGAGATAGAGATACAAGAAAAATAAAATAAAATTATACTTTTAGTAAATAATCATTAACATCCAAAATCCTTTTAATGAATAGATCAACACCAACTCAAAAATAAACTTGATCATAGAATCAAGGAAACTAGTTAAAAAGAACAAACATGCATGATTTCCACTTAAGAAACAGAAAGCAATTTCAATATATCTCTGATAAATTTTCATGCTTTCCTAAAATCGACTTCTATTTTCCATCAAAGAAAGGCAATTCATGTAAATATTCAATTCTAGTTAATATCTTGAAAGGATTATCCACTTCAGAGTGTATCTACATATGGAGTTATAAGCATGTATTATTAATACAAATGTTACTATCATACAATAACATTCTTTTAAATTTTTTCCCCCTACAAAGCTTAGTAGCATCATTGATTTATTGATTTTAGATATACATTTTAGGAAATGAACAAATTCATTTTACATATAATATTAAAATTTGATGTAGTTACTAATCATGAAACACTAATTCTATGTTTGTTGACAAAACCTTGAAACATGAAATTTGATTGGTTCTTTATCTATGATAAATCTACTATATATTGTATATCTTTTGGGAATTTTAATATTTGATTTGTTCTCTATTTGGTGATTAATTAACTATATGTATATTGTATATCTCTTGGGAGTTTTGGCATGAAGATAACTTCTGTAGGACAAATAATTATTTGACCAAAAGAAGCACATTTTTGTTTATATGTGAAACAACAACAAAGATTGAGAGATCTAACAAAATGGATAAAATGAGTATCGATACATTCTTTTATAAAAAGATTTGGATTAAATGAATGAGAAATTATAAATAGAATGTAAATAAACGGAAAAAACATAAGTTTTAAATTAACCTGTTAATTTTGGTACTTTGGTAAAAGTTTTAGTCATCCAAATACTTCAAGATTGTAGTATGACCTTTCTTTTTCCTACAAAGCAATAATGAAATCGGAGGAAAGTGTGAGAAGACAAAGTTGAACACTAAGCTAGTTGTCTTTCTATGGAAGCTAATTAATTATTCAAGTAGGCAATTATGTTTTATTATAATGAAATAAGAAAAATTTAGATAGAATCATATGAATTAACAAAACAAATTTATGAAGATAATTATAATATCAAAGGAAACTACCATTGAACTATAATTCTAAATAGTCACACATCATTATTAATGACAATTCATTTTCCTCCTTTATGGCCTTTAATACTCAAAAGTAGCATATGCTCTAGCTAATTTTGCTTTTGTTTCATGGAAGATAACATATAAATAAATTTGATTATATGTTGTTGGGCTTAAGGATCAGTGCCATATGTTAAATTTAAAACCTACAATAAATTAAGAATATGTTTATCTAAAGCAAATCAATCATACCTAAACTATATTTAATCAATCACAAATACCATCCTAACAAACAAAAATTCATGGACTACCTCAACATTTCTAATACTTAAAATCAAACAAAAGCAATATCTCTTGCTATATGTTAAAAATCGAAACTTACTTTTTGTTCACATTTTCACATATATTTGAAGAGCAAACCTGAAAACAAATAAGTTTTCTATTTTTTATTAAACCAAAGCTTATGCTTTAAAGCAATCCAAGATCTCATTTAAGGCTTCAACATTCACATTAGCAAGTAGTTTTCAACGTCCTCTTATTGATTGAAAGCAAGCTTTGATTGAAGAGAGCGAGGCTGTGACCCACTTAGGTCTAGCTTCTCTTTCTTTGGCACAAAACTAAAAATAGAGATATTTTGAAATACCTCCTCATTACTCTAATCTTTTCTCCCTCAACAATTTTTAATTCCTCAGCATTCTTTAATTGCTTCATTTTAGCAGGATAAACAAATGTCTTTAGCAGTTATACTACTAGAAAATTAGTGTTTGAATTAATTCAATGAATTGTATTTAGTATTAAAAGAATTCTCAATTGTAGTTATATTAATACACGTAAAATTAGAAAAAATTATAGGATAATTAATATAAAAAAGAAATACATTAAAATAACATATGGCTAAAAACTATAGACATTGAGGATGTCAATCTATGACCCAACCACTAGCTTGAGCTATACCCCACACATAAACTTAATCGAAGTTAGATAGGTTTCAATTGGTTTAAATGCATTCATACTTAAATGAGTTAATTTTACTCGAACCATCTATTAATCAATAAAATCCAAAAAATATAACTCGCAAAAGGTGCATAGTTACCAATGTTTTGAAACCCGACCAGGGGGTGTGACCAAGGAAGGCTCTTGGGTCACGGTCAATGGTTGAACCGGGGTTGACCTGGTTATAAATAATATATATATATATTATAATTTTAATTAAATATAAATATATAATATATTATAATTGCTAAGAATTTGAAAATTAATAATATAAGGTATAACATACAAAAAGTTTTTTTTGTTGTAATTTGTAGATAAAAAAAATCATAAGCATATATTTCAGGACTTCATAAAAAATTAGTATAAAATGTAACCTCAGATTTAAGACTGATTCTAATTAACCCGATTCGATTCTCAAAAGTTTAGTATTAATTGATATTTAATTAGATTATAGATATGAATATTTATGTTCATGTGTTCATGGAATTAAGAGGAGCATGAGTTTTTATTTTTGAAAGATTGGAAAGTAAAAAAGTTTATCATAAAATAAATTTATATAAAAAAAAAATACTTTTTTAAGATTTGAACCCAAAACCTTACTTTTGTTTGAAAAACATCTAACCACCTTAGCTATGGTAGGTTACAAACATTTAAAAATAAAAAAAAACTTAAAATTACATTTATTATTTATAATTCTGGGTTGACCCACTGGGTGACATGGCTGTGTCCGATTGAACCTGGTCCAATCGGGGTAAACCTGATTTTAAAACACTGATAATTACACCCAATAATAAATATTTTTTTTTAAATTTACAATAATTAAATTTTAAAGTAATAATTAAATTTTAAATTAATTATTTTACGGAAAGACAACTCTCTCAAAAAGTATAAAAATCATTTTATATTTAATTAAACTGTATTAGATGAATTATATCTATGAAGCTACTTAAATATACAAGAACTAGTCATGTTGTGCAATATTTTGAAACCACTGCCTGCTACAATTTTTTTTTTTAACATTTCAAATTACAATTATTACATTAATTGGGGAGATTTCTTTTTTTCTTTATATTATTTTTTTGTGTTGATTTTTTTATTTGTATGAATAATTTATACAAAATAATTTCAAAAATACACCACACTAAAAATAAAAAAATAATAAATAAATAAATAAATAAATGAGTGATCAAAATTGCAGCACAGCTTCTTTTGTCACTCACATTCTCGAAACTCCCAAAGCTCGATTCCATATCAATGGCGATGGCGGCCACCTCTCTCGGCACCTCCAGGATCCCCTTTCCCCTTCCACCCTCCAAACCCTAACCCGTGGACTTCCCTCTATCTCGTTCCTTTCTCTTCCCAAACCCTTCTTCTCCACCTCCTCTGTTTCTTCTTCTTCTTCTTCTTCTTCTTCTTCTGCTTTGCGGTCCTCCGCTTTCAATCACACCAGCAACCGGCGCCTCATCTCCGTTCGCGCAGGCACCGAGAATGGGCCTGGTGATTCCAAGCGTTTTGATTTCGATCTCTTCACTATTGGCGCTGGAAGTGGCGGTGTCCGTGCCTCTAGGTTTGCGGCGTCGTATGGTGCTACGGTGGCCATTTGTGAGCTTCCTTTCTCAACGATATCGTCGGATAATTCTGGAGGGGTTGGTGGAACGTGAGTTTCTTTTGTTCTGTTTGCTGTCTTTGTTGAGATTGTTTATGCCTCTATTTTGAAATATATTACTGTTTTACGGACATATGTGTTAGAACCCTAGATTTAGTATGTCATGCTTTGTATTTGGGCATTGGGAATGTGGAGGAGTTTAGCAAGCTGTCACAAAGGACTGCCTTTGTAGCATGGATGTGAAGGAGGCATATAAAAAAGGAAAAAAAGAAAAAAGAAGAAAGTTTGAATGACAGTTCTAGTTGATAATAATAGTTGTTGAAGTTCACCTTAGAGATAGGTCCATAGGATATAATACATTAGCATATCAGCATCCTTAGGGATTATCAATTTGCAATAGATATGATGATGACCATAATCAGTTATAGAATACTAGCACATTACTTTTGGTAATCCTTGAACTTTTTGATGCTTTTGCTATGAATTTTCTGTCGACCATTTTTAGATGGGATTGAGATGAACTTTTCTGGTATCTGAAGATATATAAAAGCAAATGTATGTGAGAATATTTGTTTTTCTTAGTGACATGCAGGTCTTTTTAAGCACTAATTCAAACTTCATCATGTTCCCAACAATACTTTGTTTGAACACATGTATTTTAACAACTTAGCAGGGTTTGACATTGGTATGGTCTTTTGTTGATAACTTAGTTTTCTTCCGGTTTTAAGGCGGAAATCGAAATAGTTTCCACAAGATTGCTTCATTTCAGCCTTGCCTCATTCCCCACTACAGTTAGCTTAATTCTGCTTGTCTTTGTAAGGAATAATGTTTTATGTAAATTTTGTTTAGCATATCTCAAATAGTCCTCTGGAATTAATTGCTGCACATTTTCTTTAGTTCATCCCCCGCCCATTATTCATTCTTTTAATTTTGTAGTCAGATTTCTATGTTGAATCATTTAACATCAAGTATATTTTCTTGTTTCCTCAATATAGTTGTGTGCTTCGAGGATGTGTGCCCAAGAAATTATTGGTCTATTCTTCCAAATATTCTCATGAGTTTGAAGAGAGTCACGGCTTTGGATGGAACTATGAGGTTGATCCTGAGCATGATTGGAGTATTTTGATGGCCAACAAGAATGCTGAGCTGCAACGCCTTACGGGGATTTACCAGAATATTTTGAAAAATTCCGGAGTTACATTAATTGAAGGTCGCGGAAAGGTTGGATGATGTTCCAGGACCAGGTTATTCTAGGAAATTTTAATGCTGCAATGATAATTATAAGTTGATGCAAATATGGTTTTATTTGTTGTCAATCTAATTTTTGCAGATAATTGATCCACATACTGTTGATGTGAATGGAAAGCTTTACTCTGCAAGACATATACTAGTATCAGTTGGTTCACGACCCTTTATCCTGGACATTCCTGGAAAAGAGTATGCAATTGATTCCGATGCTGCATTAGATTTGCCTTCAAAACCTGAAAAGATCGCTATAGTAGGAGGAGGGTACATTGCTTTGGAATTTGCAGGGATCTTCAATGGGTTGAAAAAGTGATGTGCATGTTTTTTTATCGAGGCAAAAAGAAAGTGCTAAGAGGGGTTTGATGAGGAGGTAGGTAACTTATATTTTTGTCAATTGTTATTTTTATAGTTTTTGCAAGATTTAATGCAGTAATTTTTCATCCTCTCTTGTGAGTTTGCAGATTAGAGTTTGTTGCCGAGCGAGATGTCTCTGAGGGGGTATAGAATTTCACACAGAGGAGTCCCCACAAGCCATTCTCAAAGCATCAGATGGTTCATTTTCACTGAAGACTAATAAAGAGACAGTTGATGGGTTCTCCCATGTAATGTTTGCGACAGGTCGAGACCAAACACAAAAGGTTGCATATCTTCTGAGACTTCTTTTTCTGATTCAGAAACAGTGGGTACATATTCTCATGTGGTAACCGTGCCTTTTTCCTTAAATATGGTGCAGAATTTGGGACTAGAAGAAGTTGGTGTTGAATTGGCCAAAAATGGAGCCATAGTGGTAGATGTAGTTTTGTCATTTTTATTTTCATTATTTACTAGTTAAAGAACTATTTTAATTCTCTTATCGTTGATCATATTATGGTAATATTTTATTTTTAATGACTTAGGTAAATGAATATTCTCAAACAGCTGTGGATTCCATTTGGGCTGTTGGAGATGCTACTGATAGAATAAACTTGACTCCAGTTGCGCTAATGGAAGGGATGGCATTTGCAAAAACTGTGTTTGGCGGTGAACCTACAAAGGCAAATCACAGGTTTGTTTACTTTACATTAAATGGAAATGATTAATTTTAATGAAGTTTCATATGTTTTTACCTAAACATATAAATTAGTGAAAATTCACATCTATTAAGACCAATGAGAATATGAACAATGTTAAGACTATAAAGGACAATACCTTGAATATGTTAAAGTTTAAAGAGAAGTTGGCTATACTATGTCAGGATGGAACTAGGGGAAGTAACAAGTTGATATAAGAGGGACTAATATATTATACCACATAGATTTAGACCATATGCTAACATGTTTATGGCCCTATCTCATATCCAACATAGGTCAGCCACGATAAGTTTTTGAACAAGATGTTTGTTAACCACCAAGTATTAGCACCACTGAAGCAAATTGGAGAAAGCACAACAACAATAATTGGAGCAGTTTCATGTGGTAAAATGTAGCCAATGTGGAGAAAAGAAAATTAGCTTTTTTTATTTTTATTTTTAACCTCTCTTTAGAGTGAAAGTGTAGAAAACATTTTTTTTGTTTAGAAGGGAAGAACAAGAAATGTTAGTGGTCGGGAACGCACTAAAAATAATTGAAGAGGAACGAAGTAAGTGGGGAAAAAAGAAATGGTGCTTAACTCAATGCATTTGGTTTTACATTCGCTTTGAAAGTTTGATGTTGCACTTGACTTTGGCTCTAAATAAGGAAGCATGAAGGGATTTTGAAGGGAGTAAAATTGAGTGATGAAAATGGAAATAATAAAGATATAAGACAATGTACCTCTACAGTTTGTACTGACGGCGAATAAAATGGAAATTGAAGGCACAACAGGTATCCTGGCTCTGCTGTTATATTTAGAATAGAGAATATGAGCTAGGTTAAGATCACTTGGATGAGTCTTTGAACATGTCACGGGTTAAAAAGAGAGATGCCAACCTCATCCGAGATACAACTATCTAGAGTAACAGCCTAATATCAAGGGATAGCCTAAACAACTATAAAAATATAAGGCTTTATTTATAGTAATAAATCTAACAACATCAATGTTATAATGCTTTCTTAGACTTAACCAAAGAATATTATTGTTTTATCAATTAATTATTTATCTTTTCAATACCCCAGAGAAACGTTGATATAACTATTAGTTGCCAAGGTGAAAAGATTACTAGCTGAGCGAGCAATTACATCTGCATATTATTTTTAAATATCACGGGTGGAGTTTATATTTACCCAAGTTGGTTTTTATCTTATGGGCATTATGATCATGAAATGATTACCGGAAGGATTATGACGCTATGGTAATGCTCATTTTGAATTATTGTATAACTTATGACATAATAAAGGTTTTTTTTTTTTCCTTTTAATCACCGACAGCGGATTGGATCTATGCTGGGAACCAATGATTGGTTCGGTCTACAACAATTTTGGATTGGCTTATATGTGATCAAATTGTCACAGTCCTCATATATGTTTTCTTTGATGATCTTCTGGTGTGTCGACCAGTTACACTTTGATTCCAACAAAATCTAGTCTTTCAAGAAGGAGTTTTCTTCTCTTTATAAGCCTCAGAATGAAAACCAAATAGAGGTATAGAGTACAGGTGGGTTGTCACTTCCTCTAGTTCAAGTGGCATATGGAAACAAGAAGGAGGGAGCTTTATGGGCTTGATAACTCAACAAGCCTTAATACTTACCATGCTTTTGTATGAAAGAAAATATTTTATTTCTGTTGTTCATATTGACCTCTGTCGGCACTCTAGAGTTTCTACCATTTTGTCGACAGCATACCCTTTCTTTTAACTTCTAATGACACTTGCAGCATGGGCTCACAGCCGATTCTAGAAAATAGATGGGTCTTATATTTAATAAGATTTGTATGGAGTGTGTCACAGGTATTGATTAAGAAGTGGTTGTAGCTTAACTTCATCTTCAAGAGGCTTTTGAGTCTCGGTTGAACGAGAAATTAACAAGGGAAGAACAAGAAGGGTGGGCATGAAGGGTATGGGAGAAATAGGAAATGAGTTACGACTGTTTGTTTAGTCTTTATTTTTGTAACAGTAGAATATTAGTTTGATCTCCACTTTTTGTTTGGCAAATTGTGACAAGGCTTAACTGGAAACATTTACGAGGTGCTTAGAATTTGAATGTCAGGTTGATTACTAGTATTGATGTTAGCTTACTAGAATGCAAATCTCTAGAATGTGGTTCTTTCTACGGTGAGATGCCGATGTAAATGTTATCATATTTTAAAAGGACTATATTGTTTGGAAGATGCCAATGAACGTTGTCATGGTTAAAGGACTATATAGTTCTTTATAATGCTGCTTTTTTTTTGTGCGCAATCCCATTTTCTGCATCCAACTTAACAAATGAAAACAGTTTTCCCTTCCCTCATTTACCTGTTCATTTAAAAAAATATCCCTTGAACCGGAACACCCTAGAGGACTGAATTACACCTCGAAAGTTATCCACAAATTACAGAATTTAAAGAAGATTAAAAGAAAAAGGCCTAAGTCTCTTAGTATAAAGTTTCATTGGGTGACGCCCATATGCTTGCTCATCCTCTATCCCTGAGCTTTTAGAGTTACAACCCATTCTTATGTTTATTAGTAACTTCGATCTTAAAACATTTGACATCAAAATCCTTGATTTCGGCACTGCTATGATGAGGACTATTTTTTACCTTGCTGTTGAATCAAAACCTAAGGTCCAATAGCTGACATTAATGCTGCTTATGTTAATATAGGACAAAATGGTTGATAAAATTATGAACTAGTTATGAATCTTGAGAGAAATGAGCCGCTTTTGTTGTTGTTTGTTCTAGAAAATTTCATTTGCGAGATCTCTCAGCGAAATTTGGTACTCTGTTTTAACGACGTTCTGTTCCTTTTGGATACATCTTCACCAAAATAATGATGCTGCTGAATTATATTGGAAAATGGAGAATATTACGTGTTATGACAAATGAAACCATAGAAAAAGTATGCTCCCTCGTGTGTTTATGGGAGTACAGTAACGTATAACTGGGTCAAAGTTTTGCTTTGGAGAGCTTTGTCCAGTTAGATGTGTGTAAACATGATAGGATGGGACATGCATGAAGACTTTGACATCATAACGCCTAGGTTCAGGTTGACTGTGTAATGATTTTCATCATTTTTCGTGTAAGCTTAACCCATTGCATTAGGTTTTGCTTCAAAATAAATTATACTTCTTGTGTTGCCCAAAGATTCTCCAACCTAGTGTGTGTAGTTTGTGACAGTGCAGTACCATCAGCTGTGTTTCTCAGCACGATCGACCAGGTTGGTCTTACAGAGGAGCAGGTAATGCAATAGTTTTACGACACTAAGATTTATCATGGAATTATTTAGTGTGTTTTTCATGGTGATACCCTCGAAAATGATTCAGGCAATTCCGGAAGGTATGGCGGTAGATATCACAGCTAACTTCTAGGCCATTGAGAGACCACTCTCTAGGGTCTTCCTGATGGGTCCCTAATGAAACTAATACGTTTGTTACAGAAACACCAACAAAGTTTTAGGAGTGCACATGTGTGTGAGAGATTCTCCTGAAGTATACAGGTTTGGGCATTTTCACATTGAAACCTTTTCATTCTGTTTTCAATATCCACCATCATTACACTGGCAGATTTACATTCATCTTCAGGGTATTGCTATTGCACGGTTAAACCCGGCGGATGTAACAAAAGCAGATTTTGATGCCACAGTTGGCATTCACCCTACTTCTGCAGAGGAATTTGTTACAGCTGAGGAAAGTCCAGCTAGAAAAATCGGAGAAGTCTTGCTTCTGAGGTTCGTCACAGAATATGTCATTTCATCTCGTCCAGATAGTGGAGTTTTTCGGTACTTGTTGGTTTTATTGATTAGAAGTGTATGTGGAGTGCTCCTGTGGTGGTTTGTTTGAGACGAAACCGTTTATGATTGCCATCACATTAGCGAGTTGATATTTATTTGCTCTTTCTGATATTAGTTTGACATGCTGCTTTTCTTTTACACTTTTGTATGCACTACTTTTGGGAAAGAGACTGAGGGAGATCAAATCTGCTGCGATAGAAGTTTAGCACTGGGCATGGTATAAAAATTTAATGAGCCAGCAATGCCTCTTTGTAGCTGTCGTAGTTTGTTGATATATGTTTACCTTATACCTTGAAGAAGGGATTATATAAAAGGCTCATACCATTTGCTTTCCTCTTGCGCTTGAGCTCTTCAAAACCGCTTGGATTCCCTTCCTCATTGCACATAGTGTTCATATACCTAATTTAGCTGTAGCGTTGGGTTTTGTATAGGTACTTGCTGTTTAAGTTTTCTTGATGCTGGTGAAATTTTGGAACCTTAATGATAAATCTGTGTTTTACCACTCTCTCGAGTCTGCGGATCCCATGCTCTGAACTATATTATTTGGCTTGAACTCTGTTCACTTGATGTTTTAGGTCTGGTTCTTGTTGTCATACCAAAGCGAGGGGACATTTTAAATCATATTGGATGTGTTTTGCTATATTAATCGGTTCTGATTTGCATTTTGAGAAGATTTGATCACGATAGAGTTTTGCAGACCTTTAAGTGCACTCAGGCGAAAGCAAGAAGGATGTGATGCAGGCCTACAATGTAATTGGCTTATTTTGGCTTTATCAAGCCCAGGTCAAACACCTGCTGTGTGGTGATCATGTAGAAGATGTTGTTTAGAAAGGAAGGGGTTTTAGAAAATTGAAGGAATACTTGAAGGAATGGATACCCCACCTACTGCTAGTTTACTGCACATGTAACTCCTGAAAGCTGATTTCAATTTCCCATCCTTCTAGGAATATGGAATTAGAGAAAGAATTCTTTCCCCTTCTTATTCTCAGGTGTTATGAATAGGAACGACAACCCAGGACATAATTTCATGATCAATGCCGTACAAAAAATTCTTGTTTAGAATTCAAATTAATTAAAGTTAATGTGCTGCATCAAGTATTGTGCTCAAATGAATCTTTCAATGCCTAATTTTATATCCAAACCAATCACAATGACGTCGAGGCATCATTTGGTAGTACTGAAAACAAAAAATTAAGCCCAACTGAGACTTCATGTAGTCACCAGCATAACTTCTGGTGTCAGCCTACGCTTGCGCGCAAGTCAGTGTGTGGACTATGGAATGTTGGTGATTTGAATCAGACATGCAATGAAGACTCTGATGTATTTCTCATGCCATCAGCAGGTCAGAGCCAATTTGAAGTTTCCAATGATTATGCAAAACCATTTTATTGAAGAGAACATGAGTTCTATTGAGAATTACATTGATGATTCATACATTTTGAGGATGAGAAGATATTATGTAAGGCTGTCTGTAATCAAACTGTTTGCAAGTAGCTCAGGCTTAAATAAATTAAGCTTGAATTCAGCTTGATTCTGTTATGAACAAATTAAAGCCAAACAAACTGATTCAGAGAGATTACGATTAATTTCAAGCTTAGCTGAAGTATTGGTTGTCTAATTCAAGTTTGGCTTAATCAATCTTGGGTCATTTTCAAATCGGTTTCAAATCTATACTTCTACATATGACCAATATGAGTAATCCAATGCAAGATGAAGGTGGTGGTTTTAGTTATGGGTGCACTCCGGTTGTTTTGTTTCAGATATGATTGGTATCTTAGTATTAGGAGATTCTATATTTGGTGTTATTAATAGTTTGAAATAATTCGTGTCCCCTAATATTATTATTTGGGAATATTTTATACCTAGTAGTCCAGTCTGTATAAGCACAGTTGCATGTGTTTAATATTGTAATAGGAGTGGAGAAGTATTATAATATTTGTATTTATTTCATATACTGTCATCTTCTTTTTCCCTTTTATCGTCTCTCCACCCATGGCTTCTTTCTCATATGGAGCATGATTATCCTTTCGGTGAAATGCACTTTTAGTCCCTCAGCTGTACCCAAAGACATTTTGGTCCTTCAATGACACCTGCCCCCACTTTTTGTCCTTCCATGTAATGTTACTCCGGGTTATTGCTGCATAGCATCTAATTTGACAAGGGCATGGTGTTGACATGGTAGATGATGTGCCCCTACTAAGGTGTTATTTAAAAATAATTAAATTACGTAGGTTTTTAAGATGACATAGAAACAGATGTGCCACATTTTTTTTTTTGGAAAATATTTAATATTTAATTATTTTTAATAACATGTCTGGGAGATGTGGCCACTGCCATGTAATTCGGTACCACCACTGTATCTTTTTTTTAGTGTATTTATGTTCAAATTGTGACATCAATAGCCTTGGAAAGTTAAAGGAAAGATTTTAGAAGCTCTCTGTCTTTTTCGTTTTTATCCCCATTTTGTTGGGGGCGGCTCATTTGTTATAAGAATCTTCTTTTGCAAACTGCGAAAATAAAAGGAAAGCTTTGGATAGGTTTAGAAAATAAGAGGTGCTGCTCAAAAGTTTTAAAAATAACATGGCCATGGACCATGTCTCCTAGCCATGCCATTAGAAAAATAAATATTAAATGTTTTTGCGAAAATATATGGTACATGTGTTTACCTTGTCATTTTGAAAGTTTTAAATATTTTTGTTTAGTTTTTTTTTAAAATAAATGATGTGGTGGCGTGGCTACTTTATCTACCAAATGTGAACACACCATGTTGTTGCCATGTCAACACCAGGAGTTTGACGGAAGGAATAAAAGTGGATATATAGGTATAGCCGGGGATCAAAATGCACCATTTTTGAGATCAAAGTGATTTTTGGGATGTAGTTATCAGATGAATACAACATTTTCACCCATCTTTCTTGCTTTCTTATTTTTCTCTCGCTCTCTTATTTTTCGCTTAGTTAATTGGTTTGTCTGTAATGGTGGTAGTTAAAATAAAGCAGCATATATTGAAGGGGTTATTTTTCGCTTAGTTAATTGGTTTGTCTGTAATGGTGGTAGTTAAAATAAAGCAGCATATATTGAAGGGGTGTATTAGAGTAACTCCTTGTCCCACATGGTTAAGTTATTAAATATAGATCTAAGAACATCAGCCTAGGTTTTTTATTCTATAAGCTTAAGCTTTTAAGTTGAATCGTATTATGATAATTTATGTTTAGTTTACATCTAACATTAGTATTATCAAGATATTGTGCATTTATGTCTTTAAAGTGTAGCATAAAGGGTTGTTAGTTTGTTGCTTGTGTATATACATATTTAAGATGATTTTTTTTTAAAATGACAATTAACTTATTTATTGAAAAGAAAATAAAAAAGTTAAAAGAATTGTCATCATAGCAATATTTGTTTAATCTTTAACTCTATAAATATATTATTGTGCTCAAACTTTGTTTATAAAATATGACAAAGTGACCTTTGGATTATCCGAGGAAACAACCCCAAAAATATCAATCAGTAGCATGTGCTTCCTTAGCATTTAATCCTAATATTTCTGTGAAGCTGATGTTACATGTTTGATGGTTAACAAAATAAAATTAATCAGATGAAATTAAAGTAGATGTTAATTTTTAACCTTTCTCTAGCTTTTCATGTTCATAGAGTAGCTTGTAACCAATCTTATCTAGAAATGGGAGTCTTTGCTATTCTAGATTCAAACTATGTAGCTCAATACTAAATGCTCATATAGCTAAGACATACCATTGTATTTCATAGATGACATGACATGATGTCTATTGAATTTCCACCATCTCTGTTTATCATTCCATTTTCCTTGTCATTAAAACTATCATTGTAATTTGTCTTTCAAGCTCTTTTGCATCACAATCTAAGGATCTCAAAGTGACTTTTCAGCTTTCCCTCACTTTGGTCTGAGCTATATTAAATAAAACTTTGAGCTTTGTTAGCATTGGGTTGTTCTCGAGGTTTGCAAGAATTCTCATATTTTTCTTTTCAGCTTTTTCATAAAGTGAAGCTTCAGCCAGTTTCACATATACGCAAATAAAACTTGTTTTATTATTATTATTTTTTTTCTCTTTGGCATTATACAAAGCTTGAGCTTCTTTTAACATTGATGTACGTTTTATGTGTTTTATGTCTTAATGATTTCTGTAATCAGAATCCTTGACATCTCCTAAGATTTAGAATATGTGCATAATCTCTCTTGATTCTTCTTATCAAGTAGACAATATGATACCATTTTGAGAAATGTTATCCTAGTGTTACAGTAAAAAATGTTTGTTTACATGATACCATTTAACAAAAATTGTGCCATACAAATAACCTTGCCCTTATAAATTTAAATTAAACAAAATTTGGCAATTCTTATGCAAATTTCTGAGATATTAGGTCAGCATTCTTACTCCCGAAACACACTGAATTTAAGCAACATGAGTCATTGTATGACTTAAAAGCATTTACTTCTGACTTGAAACTTTCCGACATGAATAAATTGTATGACTTAAAAGCATTTACATTGTCCATGGATCAATTTTCCATAATTTCCGTATATTAATCAAATTTCATTGTGTTTATAGTTTTAGGTGAACTTGTCAGTTTTCGATTTTGGGATGCTGCAACGTAGAATGAAGGTGCTTAAAGTTGAGCAGGTAATTGTTGACATTTTAGGCCAACCATTGGAGATGGAAGAAAATGTTTTGCATTTGTTATATAGCAAGTTTACATGTTTTTTTTTTTATTTTGTCGCAAGGGTTTGATTGGTTTGTTTATTGCTTCGTCTGCGATATTGTTATTCGTTTGTTTATAGTTGTCGCAATATGTTATTGGCTATATTCATGTTTTTTCCCCTTTTGTTCATATTACATGCTTCGTTATACTGTTTCATGTCAATTTTGTAATTTACTTTTGAAATAAGTACCAAAAAAGTAATTTGGATTTTATTTAAAACTAAGGAAGAAAAAAAAATCCTGATTTCAGCTAAAAAGCCTTAAAAGGGTTTTTTAAATGTGAAAGTGGAAATGCAATTGAAATTGATTGGTTCTTTGTTTTTCAAAGTTCAAAAGAAAAGGTTTTGGGATTATAAAAAATGTCTTTAACTATCCTAGTTGGTGAAGCACAAATATCCGGGTATAAAGGTAATTAGAGAACAGAAGAATAATTTAGTTAGAATTTTCTTTGTACATTGTTTGGAATATAGATGAATCAAACACTGTTGCTAGGCTTGGCTTGTGCAGCAAAGGTAGCAAAAAAAAAAATGAAAATAAAAAAAAATAAAAAATAAAATAAAATAAAATTTCAAGAACTCCCTCAATTACCAATTCAAACACAAAAAAATAAAAAATAAAAAATAAAAAATAATAATGTAAACATGTAAAATTAAATGATTAGTATATTATGCCCACTTGGACAATTTATGTTTGTTGTTGCTTTGTTCATACAATCTATGTCATGAAGACCATGCTAGGAGTTGTATCAATATCTTTATCTTTATGGGAGTTGGAATAAAATTTTTGGCATGTGGGTTTTTCTTGTAATTGAATATTATGTGATAATATTTTTTTTTAAGTTTATCTATTTGTTTTTTAACCTCAATTTTCCATTCAAATAATTTATCATTGGAAATGACTTTTTATTAAAATATGAACCTTTTATATAAAAAAAAATAAAGATTTTATTATAATAGAAAATAATAAAATTAATAAATTAGGAACTAGAAGAGCAGTTAGAAGATATAAATATGGAACATACACAAGAAGAAGAAAATGAAAATAATATTCCTCATTGGATTTTAAAAGAATTAGAACATATAAATGGAGAAAATTTTTTTAGAAAAATGGGATCAAAATAAAATCTACGTAGAAACAAAAATTATAGATCCTAATTACAAATATTCTAAAGAAAAATAGATAGAATATTTTGAAAATATCATAATAAGATATTAGTGTATATTGATGATATACCGATATACTCATCATTAAAATAATGACATATATTAGATATACGAGAATTCTTGCAATTAGCAAAAAAATATGGATTAGTATTTAGCAAAAAGAAAGTAGTAATAGCAGTCAATAAATTTATATTTTAAGTTTAAAAATAGAATATGGAAAATTCAAATTAAAACTTCACTTATTAGAAAGATAAAGGTTTAATTGTCGTACATGTTCCTATAATTGTGTGATTCTGTTTTAAAGTCGACAATATTTTAGATCTGATTAAGTCTTTATATTTGGTCGAGTTGGGTTGTTCAATCAATCCAATATTTTAAATACAAATTAAGTCATTTACGATTTCATTGCAACCTATTACTCTGAACTAAATAACACATTCATTAAATATGAGGATTAATTATACTCAAAATATTAAGCTAAAGGCGAAATATCTGATCTGAGACATATCACACCAGTCATCCAAAAGATAAAAGACTTTTATGAAAACATTAAAGACAAAAACAATTACAAAGATATTTGGAATATTAAATTATGGAAATCAATTCATAAAAAAGATTAGCAAAAGTAAGTACCCTTTTACAAAAGAAATTAAAGAAAGGAGAAATATTTAAGTGGACGCAAGAAGATGTTAAAATTATAAGAAATATTAAACATCATATAACAAAAATATCTTGCAGAATATAAATCTGGTATATTCAATACTTATGATAAAGAGTTTCTTGCTATCCTCAAAGGAATAGAAAATTTTGAAATATATTTAATATCCCATAAATTTATAATTTGAATAGAGTAAAAATTTTAAGAATTTTGTCCAAAAAAGTTAGAAAGCCAGCATTAAAACTAGGATGGTTAAGAAAATTACAAAAAAAAAAAAAAGGTATAATTTTGAAGTAGAGTATATTAAAGGATACAAAAATTATTTTTCTAGATTCATCAACAAGAGAATTTGCTCCAAAACAATAATGGAAGCTCAAATACAAAATCTATTACTAAGAATAGAAATACTTGACTAAGAAGTTCAAGAATTAAGAGAAAAATTTAAGACAGGAAAGGAAAAGGAAGAAGAAAGTAAGATGAGTAAATAAATGGATATTTTACTATGGAGTAAGTATCATTTGTAGATGCAAAATTACATACTTCAATTAATATTGAAGGATAAGGTATAGTAGATGAATTATTTGCATATTCACGAATAACTACATATGTACATCATAAATTAGTCAAAAATTATTTGATTAGTTTAATTAATAAACACATCAAATAAACAATATTGACTACAATATCTCCCATTCAAAATAAAAAAGCCATAATTAAAAGAAATATGCAGAGAAAATATCGGTTATATATTTATTTTGTTAGTAGTATGGCAGCATTTCATCCTTGATATCCCGCTGAATAGTTAATAATAGTTGAATATAGTATGAAAGGATTTCAAGCAAGCATTGCAACAAGTATGTAGTATGAAGAATATTATGCTTATACTAAAAAAACAAAAAATGAAAGGACAAGAAATCTTTGTCATATATCAAAAGCTCCAAAGCTTTTCAATGAAAGGTATGGAGAAATACTTACAAAAATGCACACACGGGTTTTCTTTGAAAATAAAGAAAAATACGATGAGTTAATAGATACAGATTATCTTGAAATATGGGCAAAATATATATATATATATATATATAAAAAGAAAATGTGAATGCGTCAGCCACTACTAAGTCTTTTCTAAAAGATTACTTTGAAGAAGATATGACGGATGAAAACAAACAAAAAAGAGACAAAAGATATAAGAAGGAATAAGGAAAGACAAAGAAGATGATAAAAGAACTGAAGACAAAAAGTAGAGACAAAGAAAAATAAAGATTAGAATTCTTTCTTCCTTATCTTAGCTTTTTATATCTTATTTTTATCATCGTTCTAACCTTCTTTATTCATTCTTATCTTCTCTCTCTTTCCTTTCTCTTTATTACTTCTTATCTTTTTTTTTTTTTTGTCTCATTTTTTTTGTTTTCATCCATCATATCTTCTTCAAACTAATCTTTGAAAAGCTGGTAGTGGCTGAAACTTACATTTTATTTTTCATATATCCATATATATATATTTCCCATATCTCAATAAATCACCATCTAACTCATACCGTAATTTTTATCTTAAAAAAAAAAAAAAATCTATAATATTGCAGTAAGCTTTTCCAATACCTTCATTGAAAAGCTTTTGAACTTTTGATAAACAAAAGAAACATAACTCACATTTTTGATTGTATAATCATAATATTCTTCACACTACATACTTGTTGCAATGCTTGCTTGAAATCACTCTCTTCTATTTCAACTACTACTAAATATTAGCAGGGACACTAAGGATAAAGAAATACGCCATACTACTAACAAAATAAATATATAACGATATTTTCTATAGCAGATATTAGCCATTATGATACTAGTACAAAATACGGATAAAATCTGTTAAATAAAAACGAATAATTCTTTCTAAATTCCATCACATTACATTTATCATAGTTATACATGAATATCAAATAATTCATCTATGACACATTATCCTTCAATATTATTAAAAGTATGTAATTTGCATCAACATAATCCCTCCATAGTAAAATAACAATTTTATATATCTTGCTATTCTACTACTTCTCCCTTTACGTCTTAAATTTTTCTCTTAATTCTTGAACTTCTTACTCAGAATTTCCATCCCTAGTAAAAGATTTTGTATTTGAAACTTATTTTGTTTTAGACAAATTCTCTTTTGATGAATCTGAAAATAATTTTTGCATCCTTAAATATACTCTCTTCAAAATTATATTTTTTGTAATTTTATAACCATCCTATATTTAATACTGGCCTTTTCTAACTTTTTTTTGACAAACCAAAATTTTACTACTACTCTCTAATCATAAATTTATGGGATATTAAATATATTTCAAAATTTTCTATTCCTTCAAGGATATAAAGAAACTCTCTATCATAGTAAACAACACCATTGAATATACCAGATTTATATTCTGCAAGATATTTTTTGTTATCTCTTTTACTCTGAGAATTTCTCCCAATATTATTTTACTTGCATATGTTTCTAATTTATTGTTTGTGCAACTATTAGATTGTTACGAGAAGCAATACGTAACTGAAA
>NC_052491.1:2092163-2146144 GCF_009730915.1 Dioscorea cayenensis subsp. rotundata | reverse complement strand
ATTAAACATAACAAATCAGAACACTGATGAAGAAAAACTTGGAAAAAGCTCCACCTTGCCACTTATAATCACTCGTTCGCGAATCTCCAATTCTCTGCATTGATTGATGGTATTTCAACTACAAACATATCATATTTTTTCACTATCCATTTATTCTTGTTCATCCCACAGTCTGATGCTATCCACACTGCCATCTCATAAATTGCATCATGTAGGTCCACATAATCATCATCAGAAGAATACAATAAACATGATTTCTCTAGAATGTTAAAAATATATCTTGCTTGGAGATAAGATTGTTGTAAATTGACAAAATCACCGATTAAGCCTAAACCAATCCATAATTTTAACAAACCTTCTTTGGATAACCATCGTAAAAGGGAAGCCCACAAGAAACACTCCTGAATATTTCTAAGTAGAGTATCATAACTGAATTTCAAAATAGGAAGTAGTGATTCCTGCACACCTTGAACTACTTGAGTACGTGAAATCTTTAGCGAGCTCAAAATAAATTCCCAATCTTGGACGGTATTTCTATTAGACATCGCCTTACCCACCACTTGCAGAGCAAGTGGCAAACCACCACACTTGTTCATCACTTCCCTTGCTATTTTCTTCAACTTTTCATCTGACTCAATAACAGCTAGATTAACATTGTGCTTGAAAAGAACCCATGCTTCATCTAATTCCAAGCATTTCACTTTAATCTTTTTGCTTGCCCCCATCCGGGCACACACATCTTCTGATCGAGTAGTGAAAATCACTTTATATTTGTATGGTTTGGTGGAATCATCATCATCCCTATAAGGATTGATAATTCCAAGATCAACAAGGTCTATTATCCAAGAGCAATACAATATTCTTAGTTTCTAGGGCATTGAAGATGTCTTGTTGACCAGCATCAGGGGCCAAATGCAATTTTTTAGCAATCTCTTTCCGAAGTTCTTCCAACTAAGTATTTTGTGAAACTTCGATAAATAGCACATGATCAAATACCATGTTTGCATCATCTAACAATGATTGGTTGATTTTTTCAAGAGTGTGGTCTTGCCTACACCCCCCATGCCCCATATGTCAATTATACCAATTGTTTCATCTGCCAGATAACCTTGAGCAATATCAAGGTTGGAAACGAATTTTTTCCCCACTATCGTATATGATTTAGAGACTGGTTTAGGGAGGCAATAGCTCTAAGAATGAGACTTCTGATTGTTCTCCTTCCAAGTGAGTTATTTCATCGAATAAATTAACAAAATTGTATTGCCTTCTCATCTTCTTCTCGAACCTGTTTAAAATCATATATAGATATTGTGAAATCAATAATATACACATTGTTATATTATAACAAATTGAAAAACACAAACCAAAACATAAAAATGTGTAAGAGGATTTTTGAGATCTATTTAGCAATAGAAAGAAAATATTTGACTATATAATATTTTTTTCCTTACATTTGCGAAATATTTGTATATGACCTTTACATAAATAAATGGTCATTTTTCTCCCAAGGATAATATTTCATATGCGTTATTTTTTAATTATTCTTTACTTGGCAACTACGAACTAGCACGAACTAGCCTGTTCAGAATTCGTATTTCACATTATTATTATTATTATTATTATTATTATTATTATTATTATTATTATTTCTTAATGGAGTGGATTCATCAAAAATATTAATCCACATTAATATAATAAAAATAATATTTTTAAAAATTATTGTTTAATAAAAACTGTGTGACGTTGCTGACATAGCAAATCAATCAATATGGTCAAATGCACTGCATGTATAATTGTATGATGCATAAAAAAAATAATAATTAAAAATCAATCATTTATTAAATGGTATACCGAGTGGATGTTATAATAAAAATGATCACTATCCAATCATCATATTGAATATTTAAAAATTATAGAAACAAAAGTGAATAAAATGATCAAATACAAGTACCTAAAATGCATTTAAACACTGAAAATAAAAAATAAGATAGGAAATTAGAGAGAATGAAAGAGATACAATATGGCTAAAATTGATACAAACAGTGGCTGAACTAGAATCTAATTAAGAAGGTGCTGAATTTAAATTTAAAATATTTATAAATATTAAATAATTATATTAATTCAAACTCGAAATCAATACTTCAACAATATAAAATATACATCGACCTAAAAATTTTGATTGACAAGTAAAAACCTATCATATCTACATAATTAGCAATTAACTCAATTACTAGTTAAGCACTAAATTAATAAATAATAAAATTAAAAAATAATTTAACACAAATTCACAATCTAATTCAATTATTAAATACAATATTTATTCTAATGAATAATCAAAATTTTTTAACAAATAATTACAATAAATATCTAATATGTTTTCACAACAATTTTCATAACAAATAATCAAATAAATATTTAACAAATAATCACACAAAAAATTAAATAAATTAAATTAGATATAAAACAAGATAAATCTTAATAAAAGATAAAACATAAACTCATAAGAGATTGCACAAAGAGAAAAAAACTCACTAATCAACACAACCTATAATGATTTTTTTAGTGCTTTCGAGAAAGCAATTATATTTTTGTAAGGTTTTATTTTTTATTTTTATTTATTATTTCTACTTTTTACATTAATATGCTAAAAAATTGATAAATATATATTGATAAGTTCAATAAAAACATATCTAAATATAAAATTTAAAAGCAAAAATATATGAAGATCCATGATTGGTTGGCTAGCCATATTAGTTGTTATTATCACTAGTCAATTTTATAGTATTTAATAAATTTATTCTAAATAATGTAGGTAGAAATTTAAAATAAATTAAATTAAGAATATCACTTTTCATATATAAATTAAAATTCAAAACAATCTTTTAATGATATTTTATTCATAAAAAATTTTAATAATATATATATATATATATATATATATATATATATATATATATATACTCATTCTCATGGGCAAAGGGGTGTTGAGCACCCCCTTACACCCCTTGGTTCCGCCTATGGATACAAATCTCCCAAACCTCCCTCCATGAAAATAAACAACTAAATAAGCAAAACTTTCAACGATTACCTCAACAAATGAAGATATTGTTGGAGAGCCTTCGTGAGCACATGTAGCAGCAAGATCAACTACAAATAAAAATAACAAAAATGTTTTTATTAGAAACCCACACCACAATAAGTATTTATTATTATTGTGACAAATGACGATAAATGCCCCAATTTAAGAGTGTTAAGAAAATGGACAAATATAATAGTATATTAGTTACCATAATTTAACAGACCATAATAGGAAATTGAAAATTGAAATTGAAATATCCATAATTTTGAAAAAAATACAAAACACTTCCACAATTTCTTTTGTCATTTGTGGGGACATTGCCAACTGCAGATAAAATTAATAAGAATTTATAATTTTATTAGCAACACGTCACAATAAAAAAATTAAAAATAAAATAGATAGAATCCATTATTTTTGAGAAATACCAAAATATTCCGCAATTTCTTCATCTTCTGTAGGAACATTGCCAACTGCAAATGAAAGTAACAAGAATATTTTTATTAATTAACAACACACCACAACATGAAAATTGAAACTAAAATATAATTTTCTATGGTTTTGAAAAATACCAAAAAATTCTGCAATTTCTTCCTCTTCTGTGCTATTTGAGCAAAATTGGGATTGGGTACTGGCATCATCCCACTCTAACATCTCCCACCATTTCTTCTCACATTTAATCAATAGGCCTTGGTTGTTGATGATATCGGGCTTGAATGGAAGCCTCTTCAAATTTGGACAGTCCTCCAAGTGAACCTTTGAAAGATGAGGGAAATCTAATGCACAACTGCTTATTTTCACTAGCTTTGGTAAATGAACTATTGTCAAATACTTTAGTCTGGGAAACGTAGTGATGGCGTTGTCTCTTCAATTTCTCCCACCTCTTCATCTATCAATTCTTCCATTGCATCACAATTTTTTAATACCAAAACATATTGGACCGGGAGATGCAAGACCCAATGAAGACTCATCATAGGTGTGGCATGCTTCAATTTGGACAAGTTGAAGCATTGGAAAACTTCTTTCGGCTCAATCCTCCAAATAAAACTTCTCAATTTCTGGAGATCAAATAATCTGAGAAACTTGAGATTTATCTTAGTTCCATTAGTAATCACCAGATTTTGAAATGGTAGTGCATGATCTGATTTGAAGTTCCTTTTGACACCCATGACCTTCACTTGTTAAACTACTAAGTTGAAGTGTCAGCAAGCCTTCAATTTCTTGAATATTAATATTGACAATTGGCAGGTGGGAGAGTTGTTGAGGATCTCTATAAGAAGATGCACACATTCCTATACCTTTCAAACCTCCTCAGTATCTCGAATTCCTTTTGTCTCTACATACCCATATGGATATAGGTCAAGCACCTGTAGACTGTGACAAAATTTGATAACAGCCCAGCTTGTAATTTGCCTAGAAACAGATATCCACAAAAAAGGTATTTCAATTTTTTCAAATTTCCCAGCTCTTGCGGAAGTGATTTGATTTTTGTGCGTGATATGTCAAGAAACTCAAGGTTAAACAAATGTGTGATGATCTCAATTGGGAGCTCATGAATTCTAGTGGAAGATATATTCAAGTATGTGAGATTTGGCATTTGTCTAAGAAAGATTTTTGGCAGATTTTCTAGTCTTTGATTATGCTGAATGTTCAAACTCAAGAGGCTTGGGCACTCAAACTGCAACTGAGGCAAACAATTCATATCACAGTTGACTATTGACACTCGTTCCAGCTCAAACCATGTCTCCACCTCCTCCAATGATAACTGTTCTACATTAATGTTTTGTCTAACAAACCATGGCTTGTTGCTAGCACCCCCAAATCCTATGGCTATCCATTGGACCATGCCATGTATTACTTCATGTACCTTAGCTACTCTTTTATTATCATGAGTTACTACCAAACTTGCATCCTCCAAGATTTCAAGGATATAGCATCCATGCATGTAAGCTTCAGATAAAGAATCAAAGCAGGAGATCAGTCCAAACCCTAACCAACATTTGATTATATCTTCAGTTGAGATGAGCTTTTTTTAGGCCACAAGCAGAAACATAAGAAACACTGTTGAAGGGTTTGATTGACTAGACTGTCATAACTGCCTTTCAAATATAAAACATTGATTCACATAAACTTGAGGAAAGCCTACCTTGCAGCTGATCGAACATGAGATTCCACTCTGCTGTTGCTGTCTTGTTTGACATAGCCCACCCAACCACTATAAGAGCTAGTGGCAAACCACCACATAAATTGACCACCTCTTTTGCTGCTTCCTCTATACAAGATTTACCTTCCAAATCCATCGCTAAATTTTCTTTGAAAAGCTGCCCCCCTTCATCCTTGTCTTAGCATTCCAATTTGATCTTCTTGTGAGCTTTCATGCAATCACAAACTACACTAAAAAATAGTTGTAGAGGCGGTTTTCAAGACCTATAGTGGTGGTTAAAACCGCCTCTATAGCTTTTAGCTGTGAATTTTTCACCTGCCTCTAAACCGCTCGTATTAGTCTGAACCGCTTTGATACATAAATTAATAGGTAAGGAAGTGGTTTTTAAACCACCGAAAGATATTTTTACTTATAGAGGCGCCTCACAATTTATAAGAGCATCTAATTTATATAGTTTTTAGAAGTCGCTATAACCGCCTACAATTAAAATTTTTAAAAACTCTAGTCTATATTTTTAGAGGTGTTATAACCGCCTCTACGATTAATAAAGTTTTACTAACACTATATCTTGTAGAGGCGGTTATAACCACCTCAACAATTAAAATATAACCCCCTCAAAAACATGCTTAATAATTAGTTTTTAATTGAATAAATATTATTTCATCATTTAAAAACCTGCTTTTAACCCATTAAAAACTCACATTTTATTTTTATTTTACAAAATAAAATAGTAAAATACACATAAATTCGGGTTTTTTTTTTGACAAAATAAACTACTAATTCAACCCACCGGCTTAAAAAGGAAAATAAAATACTAACTCGATTCTTTGATAAATAAGCTATATTAAACCATAGCCCAAGGGTTTGGAATCTCTTGATTAGAAACCCAAAACATGTTATAGATTCGGTTTATATAAAAAGAATCGCTTTTAGTTTGGCACAACAACCCGATCTTTAAGAGAGAATTGTTAAGAAGACAGTGAAATTGATTCATCGGCCTCGTAGCCTATTACTCCGACTATTTCTTCTCAAAGTTGCTATCAAGCTCATTCTTCAATCGCGATAAGAAGTCATCATTCACATCATCATCATCCCAATCATCCTACTGCAAAAATTTATGCAAAATGATGCTTACTTATTCCGTGCAACAAATCGTAATAGCTACTTGTTTCTCGATCATTGCTTCATCATGAAAGCCAGAATAAGAAGTTAAATGGTTGCCAATAAATAATGTTCAGTACTAGGTGCTTTGGAAGTCAAGAACATTAGGAATTCAAAGTCTTCTTAACAAGCATGGGTAAAATAATTGTGTGCAAAACATCAATACAAGATAAAAATTTGACCGCCATAGAAATTAGGGAATCAATAAGAACAACATACGACCACAAATCAATCAGCTCAAAAGATTACATTCGATCGAATAATAATACCAAATAAGAAAACCAAGTTGACAAGATAAAGAAAAAGTAAAAAACAAGAACACATATCAACAAGTTCAAATATAATATTTCCATCGGAATTGAACTTGATCATCGGGAAAGAATTAACAATTTATCAAAGCACAAAAGATTACATTTTCACTACCATTAACAATACCAAATTAGAAAACCATGTTGACAAACAAAGAGAGAGTTAAAATCAACAACACATTTCAACAAGTTCAAAGATAATATTTTTACGTAATAGAAACTTGACAATGAAGAATAACAACAAATAAGAGCACAAAGATCACATTTTTGGCCAGAATATGAATACCAAATACAATAATCAACCAACAAACAAGCAGAGAAACTTGAGAACAAAAACAACTAGTAATCTATTTTTGATAATCAAGCATATCATAATTAGTTCATGAGCATTATCATTCTCTATAACTATGTGGGGTATTGATAGCAGCAACAATGTGGGGTTTTATTTGTTTAGCAACAATATCATCTCTAATTCATGTTTCAGGAGTACCTCTAGAGGAGGTGACTGCAGAAAAACAGGGGCTTTTGATCATGAGTGTGACTGCAACAGTGGATACGCAACTTGTTTAACATTTCTAGCTTTTCCTGTTTAAATATGCATGCCATTAAATAGAAGCTGATGAGTCAATCAATTACCCCTTGAATCAAATAATGTGATGTGTTGGCTAATAAATGAAAACCTGAAAAATCTTTGCCAACATTTCTTAGATCACATGCATGCCAATTTATGGAAGAAAATAACAGAAGAGACTTACCACGCTCGCTTACTTGCAACAAATACTCAAACCTATCCATCTGCTATAATGTACTCTACAATCATCTTAAGTTCCATGCTCTGCATAATGGGAAAGTTTATTGTAATCAAAATTAATCAAAAGCAAGTTTCCAAGCACATGGGTAGCATCTAGTCAACTCATCATAATCACTATTTCTGCTACCATTTAGAAACAAGAATACATTTCTATTTACCAGTTGTAGAGGAATAAAGAATAATAAGCACATTCATTTTCTATCTTTTAAAACTGGCTTCAGTTTACCAAATCAGCATCATCAATCAAGGATCTGCATCTTTGTACACTGAAGTCAGTTTAATGAAACGCCAATAATCAATGTATTCAGTTTAACTTACCCACACATAAATCATATTTGCTATGCTTATTAATGTAGTTTTGCAGTTCTAGTATCCCTTGTAGGTGCCCATGCACATGACTCTTGACTCATCACCACCTGCAGAAGAAGCCAGACGTCTGCAGTTTCATTTCAAAGTAATTGTTCTTATTCCATGACACACTGGTGGAAGAAGACAAGAAATGAAAGCATCATCATCTGTTGAAGCAGATCATATGAACAAATTCATCTACATTACCAAAGGATCTACATTGAGAAAAACTGCAAGCAGAACTACAACCGCCAGACAAAAGTAGGTTTATAAATTCAGCTGTGGTTCAATCCGATATCAATTTCTCAATGTTAGTTAGTTACCATTTCTTCCAGCAGCTCTACCCTGGCTAATTTGTCCGGAAGGCAGGAGATTGAGCTGTTATTGAACAAGGCTCATGACTTGAGCAAGGAGATTGATTTCCATATCAGGTAATAGCTGCAAAAATACAAGAGAAGGAATTAGTGGAAGGTATCATTCAGATTATATACAGCAAGGCTCATTTGGTTCATGGAATGTGGCGGCGTAACATGGATACACATTCTTGGGAATGTGAAATACAGGGATCACTATGATCGATGTGTTACAGTAACTTGTTTGGATCCGAATATAATATTGCTAATCTGTGAATTATCTAAATACCCTTGTATACAATTTTTGAATGATAATAAAACACATAAAATTGGTAACTTCCATGGGTAAAAGATAAATGCATTTTAGTAGTTTGGTCATTTTAGGAAGGCAAGGGAATTTTGTCATTTTAGTGAAATATCTAAGGTTGGAATATAATGGTAAAGAATATTTGAACTAGTGGAATGAATTCTAAAATGATGGGTTATAATGGTAACTTTATTTTCTGTTGCATTTGCCTGTAAGTGGACTCGGAAGGTTTCTCGTTCCCATGGTTCATGGGAATGTGAGCCATGTGGGAATCAAATTTGCATGGGAATTTGATAAAAGAGAAGACAAACAGAAGACAAAGAATTTATTTGCTAAATTTTGAATAAAATGGGAATTGAATTTGTTTTTGCAGACATAGATGGACAGGTAGGTTTGAAACACACCTCTGGGACAAAGGTTCTTGGAATGCAACACAAAAGAAGGGAAAACAAGGTACTAATTAATTACACTTTATTGTATATATATAATCAAATTCAGTGATTTTTTTTATTTTTTATTTGTAAGTTTATCTTGGTGCTTATGATGAAGAAGAATCAGCAGCAAGAGCTATGATCTTGCTGCACTAAAGTACTGGGCACCTACAACCTTCGCAAACTTCCCAGCAAATTTCTATTTTTTTTTAAATCTGTTTGTAATATCTTGAAAATGAAATATAAATATTCACAATATAATCTCAATTATCTAATTATGAGAAAGAGTTGAAATAAAGCAAAGTGTGACTAGAGAGGAGTACTTAGCCCCATTAAGAAGGTATTAGATTCTAGTCCCTAATGAACTCTATATACTTCCTTAAAATTTTTTCATTAAAAGAATGAAACCACTTTTATTGAAGAAATTAATTGCTTTGTTAGCAGGAAGAGCAGTGGCTTCTCAAGAGGTGTCTCAAAATACAGGGAAATTGCAAGGTATGCCCATACATATCCACTAAATTTTATTTAAGATCAATGATTCAGATGAATCTCATTAGCACTAAACTTTTTCATAAAATATGAAATAATGCAGGCATCATCACAATGGAAGATGGGAAACAATGATTGGTAGTGTTTGGCAACAAAAGTACCTCTATCTTGGCACTTACAGTAAGTTCAGCAACTAAACTGAATTCTCAATTTAAGAAGTCAAATTTCATAATAAAATCAACTGAATTTATCACATGATATAATGACATTAATTTCAACCGAATTAAACACACTTGACACATGTTTATCAAAATGATTAGTGACAAAATGAATAAAAACAGGCACACAAGAAGAAGCAGCGTATGCATATGATATAGCAACCATAGAATACAGAGGGATCACATACATAACCCTAAAGACTACGGCATGTTTATTCGAATCCTTGAACTACGTGTTTTAAGATACATCTACAACTTCAATTATATCCAACCCAAACAAAATGAGAAATTGCAAACTAAAAATATGATTCATGAGAGAACACACTAAAAAGGAAAAACAAACAAATAAATGCAAATAATATAGCAACAAACAAAAGTTTTCTGAATGAAGAATGGAATTTGCTAGAGATACAGAATAATGTAGCCTCCATTTTCAAATAACACGTTTTCAATCATTTTCGGTTTATCCTCTAAATTTGTCATCAAGTTTTGGGATTATACCCTTTCTAAATTTGTCATCAAGTTTTCAATCATTTCACAGAGAAACAGAGATTTATAAACAAGAACAATAAACAGAGATTTTCAAACTGCTTTGGAGCTTCGGACCCCGGTCACGCATATCTTCTGTGATCACCAAGCAACACTTGATCTTATCCAGTTCTCGGATTTCACTTCTTCCTGGAGATATCAAGACCAAATCAGCAACCTGAAGTTTCTTTTGGACATGAGTAGATGCCCTCGTATTCATATCATTCCATCGTCATGGGGAATCCCTGCTACTAATCTAGCGTCTTTTGGATTTCATCGTCAATATCTTAACCTTTTTCTTATCTGGAAAAGATCTACCTTATTGGATCATGAAATCATTCTTCTGTAATGGGTTCAAATTCTAAGTTGCTTTGTTTGTATTTTTTGTTTCTGTTTGTAGTTCATCTGTATCTGTGTAGGCCTTTGTTTTCTCTTTGTCTTTTTCAATAAACAGCCTCTCTGTTTGAGAGGTTCTTCAAAAAGAAAATAAAAAAAATAAAAAATAAAAAATAAACAAGAATAATATTAGCATTTAATCATACATCATATACCTGCTTATGAAGATAATTGTTCATAACTTATAAGTTTTATGGCATCCAACTCTATTGATGAGATCTGACTTTAAAAAAAAATGGGCAAGAGCATTGATAAATTTTATACCGGCCGAGTTTTTTAGAAAGCAGTTTTTAAATCCTCAAAAACAAGTTGTACTAATAGAACTTAGTTAGAATCTTTTTGGATAATAAGATATACCAACAATGAGTATTTATGCTTTAGGTGCTTAAACTACATATTGCAACAGTACTTACCATTTACAACAACTTATTGAACCATCCTTCAACAGTTTTCTTGTTTGGTCATAACATTCCCTGGCCTTTTGACTTCTCTGGAGTCACATTCCGTGGGGAGGCTACTACACCTGTAGCTTTTTTGCTTTATAAGAGGATACATCCAGCCAAATATAATGTAAGAAATAGTAGTTGGAATGGAGAAGCAAGACTAGGAAAACCAGATAAAGATATCAAGAAGTATAACTGATGGAGGAGAAAGATGTTATTAGCTTAGCTACTATTCAATGATCAATATTCCCAATTGCATCCAGAAGTAGCCATGCACTTTATAGAAGTTAAAAAGAATAATGTAATTAGTAACTTGCTGGTATTTTACAAGTTCAGTGTTAGGTGAATCTCGAACTTTGTACCAAAGCAAACTTTTATTTTATTCCAACAACATCAAGTAAATAAAATATACTTGTGCTATCCTTTAGAGTAGAGAAATATAAAATCAAAGAGTCACCCTGTCATAGAACAGAACTCATATATATATGTCATTGTATAGTCTTATATTAATACTACTCGAGTCTCAACCAAAGCCTATCCACATTAAATCATCAGCCAAAAGTTGTACCTCTTTATTCTCCTCATCAAACCAAAAATAAATCATACAATTACAAAATGATAATTCATGAAATAAAGATTAATATATCAGCCATGCAAAAAGAAAAAAAGGCTTAGAAACTATTCTGTACAAACTACTTAATAGAAAAATCAGAAGATAGAGATGGTTAGGCGCTGTCAACGAGGGTACCACAAAAAGTTATAAAGTTTAGCACATGGCAAGTGAGAATCAGGCATACCAATCATCATGATACTTCACAAAAAGAAGCAAGAGGCTTGAGTTCAATAATCAGTTGAACAATAACAGTTTCAATGTGGTATATTGTGTGTGTGTGTGAAGGTTAAATATAAGCTTTAATATTGACACCTCCAAAAAGAAACCTATTATATTTAACTCAAAAACTATAATTTCTACAAAAGAGAGAGAATTTCATGATTCAATAGAATATAGAGCACAAATGACAATAATGTGGATAGATTATGGACTTAGAAAACATTTCCTCACAAGTCAATTGTAACTGATGTATGCATCAAAGAGAACATTGCCCACAAACTCCATTGTCACTAATTTGTTAATGTAGTTCAGCAGATTATGCATTGTTCCAGGAGTGTTCACTTCGAGAGCATTGATATCTCGATAGAAAAAAGTGCATATCAGAGAGTGATTTGTAGTAGACTATCAATGAACAAGGATATAAACATCTATGGAAGAGTAAGAAGAAGGGGGAGGAGAAGAGAGAAGAGACCGAGGGGGAGGTCCTTGTCATCAGGTTCCAGAGCAATGAGGCGGTCGATGATGGTGATAGCGTCGGGGAGTAGATTGGTCTTCACTTTGAGCTCAAGTAGCGATCGGAGCGCCTTGATGTCGTCTGGATCAGAGGGGAGGTGGGCTTTGAGTGCGCAGACTTTCTCATCATCGGTGAGGGATTCCGGGAGGGCCTCGGACTAAGTGATGGGGGAGGCGGTGAGGGCTAGCTTGAGAGGGCAGCGGAGGAGGGCAATGAGGGCGAGAGCAGCTGCAGCGGCCGCCAAGGGGATGAGGGTTCTGAGAGGGTTATTGTGGGGCCGGGGTTTGAGGGTGGCACGAAGAGGGGGAGAGGGTTTGGGGAGGCGGGCTCGAAGAGTAGAGGGCGGAGGAATTAGAGCAAGCGAGAGAGAGGGGGAGAGGGTTTAGGGAGGCGGGTTCGAAGAGGAGAGGGCGGAGGAATTAGAGCGAGAGGGAGAGAGAGAGAGAGAGAGAGAGAGAGAGAGAGAGAGAGAGAGAGAGAGAGGTTTTTTAATTATTTTTTAAAACAAAATTAATGTAGAGGGGTTGGACTAAACCAGCTCTAAAAATATAAAAAAAATATTCTATTTTATTATAGAGGTGGTTTTTTAAAAACCCTCTGTTTAACTGCCTCTAAAGCCCAAATATAGTGTAGTGACATACTTGTTTTGATCGGGTGGTAAAAACTACTTTGTGCTTGTATAGAGTTGTTACATCACTCTCATCATGTGGATCAGGAACTCCAAGAATTGTGATGTCCAATTCCTCCCATAAATCATCTAGCAACAATAAGAAGTTCTTATATTTCAAAAAAACTTGAAAAATAGCTTCTCTGCTGGGCTCGCACAATGGCAACTGTTCAGCTATACAATCATGGAGATTTTTCAACATGAAGTTCTATATGAAGCTCTAGCATGAATGATATAATCGAAACCCATATTCCAATCATCTATGGACCTTTCAATTTCTTTCAAGAGAGTAGATTTGCCAACCCCTCCCATAGCATAAATCCCAAGTATCCCAAATCTTTTATCTGTCAGGCAATCACGGACAACACGCAAATTGGACCCAATCATTATGCCAACAATTGTGGTTGAGATTGGCATATCTATGACCAGATTGGGGAAGGCCTCCTCTTCGCCAGAACACTTAGATGAATTTTTCTTTCATCAATTCCTCTATTTCTTTCTTTAATTTTGTTGCTTTTCTGCTAGCATTTAATCTTGGATAAATATTTAGGGAGCAACATCCAGTGACACAACATCTACTAAACTCAATCATCAACTGATTTGTATGTTGATCCATGTCCACAACCTCCATGTTATCAATTCAAACAATTGTTTTAGCACTTTATATATATAAGATGGAAACTTGATTTTAATTGTCTTTTACACGATGGTTTATATGACAGTTTACTTCATCTAATTAAATAAATTTCAACTCTGAAAATGTAACTCGGCTAACTGCAATAAGGTTTTTAACCGCCATTACGTAAATATGATGTATTTATTGTTTTTATATGGAAGTTTGATGTATTGCAAGCCAACTTACGTGAACAATGATTTATTTATTTATTTTGGTGTTTACTGACATGCATAGAAGTAAATTTGACATACACATATACTTTTATACTTTCGTGACAAAAAAACTCATAAAGGTTTTTATCGGTATACATCATATATTTGCTAGGCCTAATGATCAATTTATAAAAATTACTAAAATTTTTTTATAAGATATTTTTTAATTTTTTTAATTAAAATTTTGAAATCTTAGTAATTTTAAATTAAAAAATAAAATGTGAAAAAAATACATACACCAAGGAGGATTTGAACTTGGGTGGGTTAGGATCATGTGCTACATGACTAGACCCACTAACCACAAAAACACATCTACATCACATAATTTTATGTGTCTAAGTAGTCTATTTACATTAATTTAAGTATAAAAAATTGAAAAAATAAAATCTTATATTACTTGAAAAGTGGTGCCTCCGGCATTGGGGAGGGGCTTCAGAATAGTTTTGTGACCACAACGTTATAAAAAAAATATTTGTGGTCATACCGTTATAATGATGAAACATTTGTGGCCAGCAGTGAAATAACCCCCCAAAAATGAACTTTCGTCTAACTAAAATCCATGGAAATGCGTTAATTAATTCTCACATACTAAAACACTAAGCAAGTAGGACTTTTCTAAATTTCATTTCTTCAGCAAAATCATGGTTACAACATTCATGATTTTAAAATTCTTTCTAGATAAATAAAAGGTATAATTGCCATACAGGTCCTGTAATTGTGTACTTTCTATTTTTTTAGTCCTTGTAATACTTTTAGATAAATTTAAGTTCTCATATTTGATCGAGTTGGGACTTTCTAGTCCGAGGTGTAGATGGCGTTATCTTTGCCTTTTTTTTTTAGCGGTCATGGCTTTAAATATTCGCTGTTAAGTACAATTAAGTTTTTATATTTGATTGAGTTGGACTTTTTAATCCCCCTATTTCGTAATAAAAAAGTCGCATTCGCCATTAGGTACAATTAAGTCCTCATATTTGATCGATTTGGGACTTTTTAATCCCCCCAATTTCGTAATAAATAAAGTCACGTCGCGCAAAAGAAACGGCAAAGTTAACGTCATCTATGCCGCGGACTAGAAAGTCACAAGTCGATCAAATTTGAGGACTTAAATGTACCTAAAAGTATTACACGGACTAAAAGGGTAGAAAGTACACAATTACAGGGATATATACGGCAATTAAACCTAAATAAAATAGCCCGCAATCAAATCTATTTTCCAGATAAAAAATATTCTCGTAGTTGATTTCATGTGTTTTTTTTTTTTGACAAATTAGTGACAAACGCCTAGTTATTTTCATGTCAGTAGTTGTTAAGAGCTTCTAAATATAGCTACTCACAAATATGATGATAAAAAGGTATTTAGTTTTGTAACAAAACGTATAAAGATATTAGAGTCAACCATGTCTCCTTCATCCTCCTTTGTTTGGCCGACATTTTATGTGTTTATATATTGTCAAAACTTAATGTAATTTATAATCTTGAATTTTAAAAAAATTCATTTGCAATGATTCTCCTGTACAATAAATACGCCTTTTTTGGGAAAGAGGAGCGGGGCGAACCCACTAGAGACCCAAGGGCGTGAACAAGCCTAGGTGGAACAATTGGGGAGCGAGGGCGCTCACGTGGCTGGAACCACTGCATACACAACCACTATTCGGGAACTCCTGGGATTGTGCCTCAGTGAGAATCGAACTCTCACCACTCGGTGAGAGCTCTATCGGCGACCCGTGTACCAATAGACCCAAAGGTACGCCTTTCTCCAACGATTTAACTTCAAGACAAAGGAAATATGACATAAGTTTAATATCTTTCAAATCAAATTCATGATCCTAGACTTCTTTAAATCTTCAAGTAATCTTGGATTCTTTCTATGAAGATATGATCATAAACATCGAAACACAAATAAAAGATTTTAATTTTCTCATGCCTTCACATTAATTGAGAGGGTATTCCAAGCCATTTGGTAATAGTTTTAGGCCACATATATAACTCCTTCAAATTTGGCTCTTTGAAAAGCCATTTTACTTCTATCGTCTTTTAAGTTGCTTGATAGCAATGTTTTTTTTTTCATCCACTTAACTCGTCCACTTCCCATCTTCTGCAATACATTTAAAAGCTCAAACACACTATCCTCTTATATATATATATATATATATATATATATATAACTTCAAAAAATCTTCAGTAATAATGCCACAGCTGACTTTCTCACTAAGCTTAGCTCAACAAAGTTGCTTTTATCATTCCTTAATTACTTGGGATGCTAATGATCTCTTAAACTCCTTGTCTGAATAGCTCAACTTCTAAATTTCTCCTTGTGAGATAAGGGTATTGTAAAGAAAATGAAACTTTGCTAGATCACTTCCTTCACTAAAAACTAGATCTCATACCATTTTGTTTGAATTGAAAATAAATGTGAAATGCACTAGCAAAAAACTCGCTAGATAATTAAGTAATAAAGGAGATAATAATTTAAGAGGATTTAACCAAATGTTTCTTCTCTTATTTGACCTGTTTACAAGATTATAACTATTTAGTTATTTATCGTTATTTGTGTACCTATATTTTTACATAAGCATTGGTTTCTCCTAATGCAAAACTATAAATAAAATTTATTACCCAAACAATTACTGTATATATGCGAAAACTCTTCAAATTTATCATCCATCAAATTAATTTTTTTTTAACATTCAGTCGATTTTAAAATATATTTTATGTTTTTGTTTTATTAAAACAACACATTGGTATTTGTTGAGTAATTTCATTGCTAAGCTATTTATCTAATTCAAATTAGGAAAAAAAAACTAATTCGGTTTTTGAATTTTTAAAAAAAATTATATTTATACCTTAACGAAATTGATCAGAGGTATGCATAAAAAGATAATCGATATTCAATTTGTGTAAATCCTTCATATACACTAGTTGCATCCCTATCAAGTTTATTATATTTAGTTTTCTAACATTTATTGATCTAGATCATTACTTATTTTATTTATTTATTACAGAGTTACTAATTCTTTTCATCAATCAAAAATTTCTGATCTACATCACTTATTTATTTATTTTAGAGTTATTGATTACTTTCATCAATCACACCAACAACCAGGTACGACTCCAGGAGATACAAGATATAGTGAATCAATAGAAGGTTGCCTATAACAATAGAGGCTATCTTCTTGGAAGTTGCTCTCTCAATTTGTGGGCTAACTACAAAATTAGCCAAAGTTCAATCAAGTTATATAAAGAGATCAATAACTTGAAGACTGAACATGATGCTTTCAAAGAAATAGCAGAGACACAACCTCCAAGAGCAGTTTTGGAGATCGCTACTTCAGTGACTCTTGTGGGCAACACTATCAAGCTAAATCTTGAGAAAGTTCGTGGTTACTTGGTAGATGACGATGTATCCATGGTGGGGATTTGGGGCATGGGAGGGGTTGGAAAGACAACTCTCTTGAATGAAATCAATAACTCATTACTTAGTGATACTACTCTCGTGAATGAAATCAATAACTCATTACTTGGTGGTGATACTACTCTCTTGAATGAAATCAATAACTCATTACTTGATGGTGATACTAATCGGAGGTTCAATTATGTCATCTCTCTGGTGGTTTCAAAAGAAACTCAATTTGAGAAGCTTCAAAATGAGATATCCAAAAGGTTAGGATTACCTTCTGGCTCCGGGAAAAGTGACATATTTGAGTTTTTGAAAAAGAAGAACTTTTTGCTGCTATTAGATGATATATGGAAGAGAGTGGACCTTCCTGAAGACCTTGGTATTCCACTTCCGCTCCGTCAAAGCCAAAATTCTGAAAATAGAGGTCAAAGCTACAAGCACAAGGTGATCTTCACAACCAGAGATGATGATGTGTGTGCTCATATGAATGCTCACAAGAAGATCAAAGTTGAATGTATGGGTGAAGAAGAAGCATGGCATCTTTTCAAGCAGTTCTCAAATGAAGAGATCATTAATTCCAATGCTATTATTGAACAACTAGCAAGGAAAGTTATGAAGAAGTGCTCAGGTTTACCACTTGCCCTTAAAGTCATTGGTCGAGCCACGTCGAATATGAAGACACCTGAAGAGTGGCGTCACATGCTGAGGTCATTAATTAAGATGGATGTCAGGACTGTTACTGGTATCGAAAAATCATTGTTTCACAACTTAAAGGTCAGTTTTGATAATTTGGCCAGTGATACTCTCCGACAATGTTTCTTGTGTTGTGCTCAATGGCGTGAAGATTTTGACATTAAAGTCTCTGATCTCATAGAGCCTTGGATTGGGTGTGGATTGATCAGTGACTTTGGAAACATAGGGGAAGCCTTTGACGAGGGATTTTCTCTCATTGCAAAATTAAATGAAGCATGTTTGTTGGAGTTGGATTATGACTTTACTGATGATTATGTCAAATTACATGATGTGATTCGCGATATGGCACTGTGGATTGTGTCTGAGTGTGGGAAGAAAAAGAACAAATGGATTGTTGGTGGAAGTGATGATGATTTAAGACAATTTTCAAAGTGGGAAGCATGCAACTGGCAGGAGACAGAACTAATATCGTTCAATGGTACTTTGTTTGGCAATAGTCTCCCGAAATTTTTAAGTGATAAAAATATTGACGAAAAGGGCCAAGTTTCTATTGCAGCAACTTCTCCTAGATATCCTAATCTTAAGAGTTTATTTATGACTGGATATTGTAGATGTGAAACAAGAGAAATGATGGTTATAAACTTTTACCCTCGTATGCCATCTCTCACACATTTGAACTTATTAGGGGCACCTATCACGGGTCTTTCAAAAGAAATTTGATTTCTTGTTAATCTTCAATACCTCAACATCAGCCTCACAAGCATTCGGTCACTTCCACCTGAACTAGAAGAGCTAAAGCAATTAAAATACTTCTTCTTCAGAATTCCAACTTTTTTAACTAGTGAAGGTAAATGTGTTCCAATTAAAGCTAATGGGTTGTTTGCATTATCAAGGCTGCCCGAGTTGCAAGTGCTTGTTCTTTGTAAAAATACTTGTTTAGAAGTAGGTGACTTGAGGATATTGATGGATAGGAAGAGGATTAAAGCGATTAGTATGGATGTGGAATTAGTCGAGATTCTTCGACTTCTCAAAGATTTGCCGACTTGGCGAATAAATTTGGAAAACATACATGATATGCCTATCCTCCAGCTTTGTGACTTGAGTTGCAAACGTGATGGTGAGGGTTTGATGGAGTTACACATCAGTGATTGTGGCTTTGAGGAGATGTTGATAATGCCTTGGATGAGCTAGGATCTTGGGTCCCACATCCGCTGTGGGCCCAGGGGGGTGTTGGGACACAGTGGTTAACTCAGGTCCATAGTCCCACATCGCCTGTGAGACGCATTCTCTCTAGCTTCATATACCCTAAGCCAACCCTTCCCCATAATTACAGTTATGGAGAAGTTAGGATGGTGGGTCCCTATATAACATGGTATCAGAGCTGGGTCCCACGTCGATGCCGGGCTGTGCCTTGGATGAGCTAGGATCTTGGGTCCCACATCCGCTGTGGGCCCAGGGGGTGTTGGGACGCAGTGGTTAACTCAGGTCCATAGTCTCACATCGCCTGTGAGACGCATTCTCTCTAGCTTCATATATCCTAAGCCAACCCTTCCCCACAACTGCAGTTATGGAGAAGTTAGGGTGGTGGGTCCCTATGTAACAGATAAATGGCATTGGGGTCAATCTAGAGTTTATCATTTTAAAAACCCTTTACAATCTCAAGCAAATCAGTTGCCCAAAAGAAATCACTCGGCCAGCAGAAGCATTTCGTAGTGGATGTTTCCCGAAGTTGACATATGTTTCCATTAGTGATTATGATTCTCTGAGGAGTCTTTCATGGGTTTTGCATCTCCCATGCCTTTGTGTATTGGAAGTAGACAAATGTTTAGCAATGGAAGAATTGATTGACTCTGCAGAGATGCAACAAAGCTTCATCATGCCTTCCCAACCTACAATTTTTGAAAATCAAGAAAATGCCGAACTTAGTGAGCTTATGCACATGTCTATTGGATTTCCCTATTTTGTTTAGACTTTGGTTGATATTTTGCCCAAAGCTCGAGCAAATCACTCGGTCAGCAGAAGCATTTCCTAGTGGATGTTTCCCGAAGTTGACAGATGTTTACATTAGTTATTGTGACCTGAGGAGTCTTTCGTGGGTTTTACATCTCCCATGCCTTAGGATATTAAGTGTAAGAAATTGTTCAAGAATGGAGGGGTTGATTGACCCTGCAGATCAGATGCAGAAAGCTTCATCAGGCCTTCCCACCTTTCCTAGACTACAATCTTTGAGCATCTCACACCTGCTGAACTTATTGAGCTTAAGCACATGTTCATTGGATTTCCCTGTTTTGTCTGTGCTTACGTTGAAAAGTTGTCCAAAGCTGAAGAAACTTCCTTTCAAGTCATCCATTGTCAGTAATAAATTCGAACGTGTGACAGTTGACAAAGACTTGTGGGAGAGTTTGGAATGGGAGGACACAACAATCCGATCTCACCTCACCAAGTTCCTCAAGGCAAGATGATTCAGGTAAATAAATTAGTATGTCATGCAAATTTATGTTCAAATCATTGATAGTTGAAAATAATCTTTATTTTAAATAAATTTTTTTTACAACATTTTTATATTGAGAAGTAATTATTTTGTCTATAAGAATTGATTTTTAATTATTATATATATGTGTGATTTATTGTAATTTTTTATTTAATAATAAATTTTACTTTTATTTATTATTTTTTTGGTTGATACACTATCAATTTATCTATCCAAAGGATGGGAAGCTAGAAAATCAAACCATTATTGATTTTTTTTTGTAGTTCAAAGATGAATGGTGGGTGCAATAATTTTATTAGATATAGAGTGTAAAAATAGAGTTATGGTAGATTTATAGGTGGATCTATGAGTAAAATAAAAATCCATATTTTTTTATTTTTTAAATTAATTTATGATATGATAATAAATTATAGTTAAGTTTTTTTATATTTTTTCTAATTTAACTTCCTTGGAAATGCAAGGTAAGCAATCAAATAAATAGAAAAACATAATGGATCAATTGCGGTGTAACGGATGATCTGAAATCAAACCCGTTCCCCCTTTTAGATCGGATCCGAATCATGGTTCTTTAAGGATCCGACCCCATAAATTCCAAAAACCCTCTCTCTCTCTCTCTCTCTAGGGTTTGTTGTGGGTGTTGCAGGAAGGGATGACGAGGGAGGAGGCTGTGTTCTTCAAGGAATGCAAGGATAGAGCTATCAAGGATTTCATTGTTGGTGCTTTTGCTTCTTCAGCCATTGCCTGGATTGGTATGCTTTATTTATAATTTTCGATGAAAAAAATTAAAAGATCTTTCCTTCTTATAATACTTAATGTTATGACCTTCTATGATATCTCTAAAATTTGATTTTATCTTTTTTGAATATGTATGCAATGCAGCATCTAGGAGCTTGGTTCCTTGGTATAGGTTTAGCCTTTCCGCTGGTGAGTTCATGAACCATTCTTCTAATTTTATGTTTGTTTTCATTAAAATTGACTCATTTTCTCTATGCTTTTCTATTCAAATACTTAAATTCGCCACCTTTTTTAAAATGAAAAGAGACTGATTAGTAGTGTTGAAATATTGATCTTGTAGTTCTATCTTGTATCTTAAATTAATTGGGCTTGTGAATTATCCAAGTAATTTAAGTTTTGTACGTGTCAAGCTTCAAGTTATTTCTCATGCAATTGGATTTGTGTGTGCATGTGTGTGGAGCTTATGTTAATTGTGGTTCATGAAGTGCCCAAGCAGATTACATTTTCTATTTGCCTTCAATCAATTGAGCTCATGAAATTGGATTTTTGTCTGTGGATCTTCAATTAATTGGGCCTATTAATCATTCAAATAATTACATTAGTGTGTGCTTATCTGGAGCTTCGATTAATTTATTGCATGGATTATAAAAAAAAATTTACATTTATGTTTACAGTTGTGTTGCATTTCTCACTGTGTGTTGTGTGTGTGTGGAGTTTCAATTAATTGAGTACATTAATTGTCAAAATAGTTAAATTTGTGTTTTTCTGTGTACGGCTTCAAATAATTGGGCTCATGGATTATCCAAAAAATTACATTCTCTTTGTCTGTGTGATTCTCTAGTATGTGATTCTGTAAATGGTGCAGGTTCTGGTATGTTGGTAGGAATGTGCAGGGAGGTTTAATCATTCATTGGATGTTTGCGTGGATAAAATTCTAGGGTGTGATTGGGATCGCATGAAGTTGGTTTTGGCAGCATGTAGGTTGTCCTTCTCAATTTATACATTTAAATACGTGTATTTATGTTCCTGCATTCTGCAACACCATCTGCAACTGTGGCCTTGCGTAGAGCTCTCCAATGCACCATGCGGCACACTTACATTTCTCTATTTGTGCACCAGCAAATATGTAATGCCAGCACCTCCCTGATATTATGGAAATTATTGGTTATGTTTGTGATTTTATAGCATTTCTCTCTGTAACTTGATTACCCCAGTCCAATTTAAACTATGATTTATTTTCTATTGAATATCTGTAAAGTATTATCACAAGAAGGGTTGAATTTCTGTGTTACATTCAGTATATTTGCTGAAAGAATTATTTATTGAATACTGAATGCATGGCATTTTTGGCAGAATCATGAAGAGGCATATGTATAATCCATCACGTGTGAAACTTTTGAGTAAATATATGTACCCAGAGGAGGTATTCAATGACCTGAATCCTGATCGTGCTTTCACATTATGGCGATTCCGGAACATGTACATAGAGGGAAATGATGTTCAAAAGCTCCAATACAACAAAGTCGAAATTAAAAAACTCTAACTCAAAGGAGCAGCCCAAGCAAATCATTGTAAGTATTTCATTCTCTGATCCCTGCCGGACACGCTTAACTTCATTTTATAGAACATTTATTAAAAATTCTTTTCCTTTTGGAATACAGAGCAACCAAGGCAGTGATATGATCGCAGATCCTCTTGATTGCATCTTTGGTGATTTGGAAAGTAGTAAGGAAATCTCTCATTCAAACAATGTCAGCAAGCGATCTAGAAGAAGACTACGTGGCCATAAAAGAGCTCATCACTATTACCATCATCATCGTGATGCTAACCAAATGTAAAATTTTTGTCACACATGACATCAAAGTGACCGCTGCTGGTGAGTGTTTAAGACACCAATCTGGTTTTCTTTGATAGAGGGCATAAAAGAGATCATGTTTATCATCCAAAAACCAAATATAATATGAATCCATAAAGCGTTTTGTTGGGTTTATCTTTGTCTAGGAATAGTCCTCCTTGTCTTTCAATTTCTCATGTCTCATATGGTGTGCTACTTTTGCTGATTGTTTTATGAGGGAAGTACCATATGGTACCCAGGGAATTCTAAATTAACATAAAAAAAACCTGATATTTTGTGAAATCCCCAAATAGTCTGAATTTTAAATCTTGAGGTATGTGTGAAGGTTCAAGGTGAATCACGGATTTTTCCATGTATTTAAAGATCTTTATGGGTTTGAAAATATTGTGCGGAGAAATGGTTGTGAAATACTTAATGGAAGGGAAGACCATTCTTGTGAACACTGGTCAGAGTTCATATAGCTGGTGAAAGTGCAACCAAAGCTACAATAGAGGGATAAGTGATGAGATGATATTAGCTTATAGTTAGATACAATAGATTTTTTAGTTGCAGTGCATTTGAAAATTTTTGTATTTTTGTATTTGAAGATTCAAGAGAATGTGTTTAGTATTTGGAGTGCTGGATTATTGAATTTTGCGTTTGGTTAGAAGGAGTTGTAGGCTTGGATTTGGAAAATATATGTTTAATTTGATGTATTTAGAAGATATGAACAATCACTCTCGGTCATCTAATTAGGTTTTATTAATTATAAAATATTTCAGTAAATTTTATTAATTATTAAATAAATGACTAAGTATATGTTTAATTTATTTATTTTTATAATATATGGTTATGTTTTTGTTGCATTAGAATTTACTTTATATATGAGTAATATTTATATTAATTAAATATAATTATCCTTTTAGTCCTAAAGAAGTATAATTATTATTATTTTTTGTTAAATATTACGATTTTACTTATCAAAGCATAGAAAGTAGAACATTAATGTTATAATTCATCAAAATATTTGGAGGAGTTGGAAAGAAAAGGTGAAAGTTAAATAAAATAAGTCGCAAAAGAAATTCAGACTTCAAGTCTCATGAAGTTTTGGCTTTTTGTTTCATTTTCCAGAAAAAATATATCCCAATCAATATGCACTGTACAGTGAATGAGAGGAGACTATAGATAAAGAAAATACTGAGTAAAATCAATGCATTGTAAAGATGGGAAAAAAACAACAGAAGATGGAAAAAGTAAGATTTGTATTCGGGAAATAAAATAAAAAATAAAAAGTAAGATTTATATTTGGCAAAAAAATAAAATAAAATAAAAAGTAAGATTTATATTCGGCAATAAAATAAAATAAAATAAAATATATTGGGGGATGTTTATTTCCACTTGATGACTTTGATATAACAACTTTATATAAATTTGTGTTTATTAAGGCACATAATAAACTTAGAGAGATGAAACTTGTGTTTATAAGAGACGAAACAACAAACATTGGGGACATAAAGGCAGCAATACTTTATTTACATTGGGGATAAAATATAAGCACTATGTATGTAGCAATTTTTTAATGGTATATTTAGACGACTAAATTGAATATAACACCGTTGGTTTGTGCATATTAACTATCAATTAAGTTTGTGGATCAAGAATTCTAAGAATTATGATGCCCAATTCCTCTCGTAAATTATCTCACAACACTAAAAAAAAAATTATATTTCAAAACTTGAAAATATGTTTTCTTTCTTGAGCTTACACAATGGCAACCATTCAGTTATACAATCACCAAGATCTTCAACATTAACATGAATACCATAATTTGTGTTAAAATTATCATCATCTTTATTTTGTTTCACTGGACTGGATGGTCACCAAAAAGATTTAGAAACCAAAGAATTGAGATGACCGTCTAAAAAATCAGTCAACTCTCTTATGACACACCATTCATCATCCTCTTTGATTTACCCACATCATCCAAATGGTCCATGTTGATCAAATGCCTCCACATCACCATCCCTTCAAAGAATTGAAAACCTTGTTGGGCATTATTGGGACCTCCAACAGTAGAAAGGAGGAAGCGGCCATCCCTTCCCACCTCTTCATTCATGGCATGGCTTGAATCCTTAGGGTTTGTGCTCAAATCTTGTTATTAGAAGAAAGGCAGCGTTTTGATTTTTTGATTTTGATTTTTTATTTTTTGTAATGTTTGTGGTTTAGCTTCTAAATTTGAGAACCGAAATGGTTGATGGGTGTGAAAATTTGTAATAAAGAATGGAATTTTAGTGGTTCTTGATCTGCTTTTGAGGTTAAAGATAACCGTGGGGTGCTGCCATATTTGGAGCCCAACATGTGAATAAAGTGGGCCATCCTACTTAAATGAAAAACAAATGAAGCTAGTTATTTGAATTAATGGAAGGGTAAGGACAAATTTGAGCTTTTACACGAGAAACTAATATTGTATGTGTAAAATTCTAGTTCATAGAAGAAGAGAGAACTCAAAGAGCTCAAGAGAAAAAGGTTGTGGCTTGAGCTTTGCAAAAAAATTGGACAATAAAACAGTGTTGTATTTCACCAACACTTCGCGTAGAGCATTTTTGCTAGCAAATCTCCTAATTCATCGGTTTGATTTCCTTAAACTCTTCTTAAAGTCATTGTTATCCATCTTTGAGTGATGATGATGTATATGTGTTGTTGAGAGCTGCTTCTAATGAATACTAATGTCATTAAATTTGTATACATCTAGTTAGCTAAAGAGAAATCCTTTGTAAACCCATTGTTGACATAGTGGAAACATTTCAAATAGCTCTAACGAGTCCCGTGGATTTTCCCTTCACTTCAAGAGTTTTTTTATTTATAAAAGTTGTGTTGTTCTAAAGAGGTCATACACCCACATATACGGCGGCATAACATCTCCAGAATAGCGCGGGGGCTATAGTGTGCTTGCACAAGAGACCGCATAAAGTTAATAGAGGGGTGTGAGGCAAGGTTGACCCTAGGCATAGGTGACCAAGAGTAGCCTAGGGCCCCACTATTTCCTAAGGCCCCATAATTCGTATATTTAGAGAAAAATTATATTTAACATTTTCATTTAATATTATCCCTTCCATATAATTATCATTTTGAAGATTTTAACTTTTTTTTTATAAATTATAAAATGTTAACAAATTTGGCCTTATTAGGGTACCACAATTATCTAGGGTTTCACCATTCATTTTTTAAATATATTTTAAATTTTTATTTGCTATCGTCCTATAATCATATCCATATAATTATTTTGTAAACTTTAACTTGCTCATGGGTTTGTTTTAAATCCTTTTCAAATCAAGAGTGGTAGACCGGAATGGACCTTGAAAGACGGTATGCATGTGTTGTCTTGTTTTGTTGTAAAATTTTGAGTTTTCGTCATTGTCGATCCTTGTATCTTGTATTTTGCATTTTAGACTTCTTGTATCCCTACACTGTGTACTCTGTAGAGTTTGTAATCCTGAACTTGGTTTGTTATAATCTTGCCTGCCCTAATTAGGTTTTGAGGTCTTGCAGATCTACTAGGTTCACACCTTGTGGGTCTGAGGCCGTTTATCCACTCACTGGTGTTTGGGGTGTGACAATAAATAAAACTTAGGTATTTATAAAATACTAAATAAAGAGATTTTTTTAGCTATGTTCAGGATGGGTGAGTTATAATTTCTCATCAGTCTTCTACCAGTCATGTGCTTTATGGATTAACCCATGTATTATGTGAAAGAAGGCACAAAAGATGACCATCTCCCTGCGATTACTAATGATGGTGGGCACCATGTCAATATAATGTTTGCCACCAAATTAGCATTTAATTTGGAGTGAAAAGCCCAACCTATCAGCTTTAGGGGTGTAAACGAGCCGAGCCGAGCCGAGCCGAGCCGAGTATCACCAGGCTCGAGCTCGGCTCGAGTATATTATTTGAAGGCTCGAGCTCGGCTCGAGCTCGTTCGAGTCATGGTTTTTGTGCTCGAGCTCGGCTCGCTGAAAGCTCAATTAGCTCGAGCTTGGCTCGTTTAAGCTCGACAAGGTAAAAGCTTTTGCAAAACAAACACATGCACAATAGATAATAAACTGGATACTAGAGTTATTACAATTGCAAGTGTTTGGTCTACTCATTATGCTACAAGTGTTCTCAGTTCTATGCCTTTTGTTCTTGCTGCGAGTGTTTGGTCTACCCATTATGCTGCAAAATAAACATCAAAGCTCCCATACAAAAACAGTCTCATATAATTGAAAACAAACGAATCAGCTACAACCACTAGAGTAATTGTCCGTACTTTATTGATCCACTCAAATTAGACAAGCTTCCTGGATGAACCTACAAAAAAGAATTAAGGCCACAATAAACTAGATTAGTAGAACCAAAATAAAATTCCATACAACACAGTTGTGGGAGTCTGGGACTACAAGTTACTCTGATAGAAACCCTTTCACATGTGCTAGTGATTTTTAGCTAGTCATGTTGCAAACAAACTAAACACTAGCTTTGGATACAATAGAAATAGCCTTTGTTGTTCAGTTTTATCCAAAACTCAGGGACAGTGGTGTTTGGAGTGAGTGAATACCAAACCATGCAGTTATTTCCCAGTAAATCCCATGCCAAGAAGAACAGATGGATTGAAAACAAAGGAGACCATTAGTATAAACATAAGAAGTAGCATTCCTTATTGACTTCCAAATGCTACTTTGCTTTTGTTGTTGTTTCTGATTTTGAGTGAAACATCATAATACTTCATCTCTGCAAAATGTATCCATTTCAAGATCAATAACATTGGGCATGTGGCACTCCTTCAGGATCTTGGACATGCACCAACCAATGGCTAATACTGTATCCAAGAGTGAACTACATTTTAGTATCAACATTTTAATTTTCTCTACGATTAATGATGCATAAAACCCCACACCCCATGCTATGTCACAAAATACTCCTTTAAAATGCGAGATTTTGCACACAGGGTTATGTATGATGGCATTTTAGAGTTTCATGTTAATGACAAATTGGACCTAAGAACAAATAGTAGTTTTTTTCAACTTTCCATTATAAGAGGCATTAAACTAGTAATCAAGTAAAAGAACTTTCTAAGTTTAACAAGAAAAGCTTGAATAAAGGGTAAGGTCAGTTCCAACTTTGTTCAACCAACTCAGTCCCTGGCTGAATATGAATACATAAATGAGAACCATGCAAAAAATGCAAAACTGAACCTGTAAGTTACCTCAAGAAATTTGGATATCTAATCTTTATTGTATGTTTGTTCATCCAGAGCCATCTCCAAAAGTGGCATCCTATTTTAAACATGGGTAATAGCTTTTAGCTAGGGCTCAAAATCATTAACTAGAAGCCCAGAAGCTGAGCAAGACAAAAGCAAGGTACCTTCTTCCATCAACTCTAGAAGTACAGCCGTGTAGTTCTGCCTCTTTTTTCATAACATCAAGTTCCAGTATCTGATGTGGATAAAAGTAAGCTAATAAGGAGGGCTCTATCATAAATTCATAATCCACAAAGAGTACTCCACTATTTCTTACCAGCGTCAAAAGTTTTTGCATTGACAAGCATGTTCCTTTCCTAAATTCATCTGTTGCTATCACTAGAGCAAGATCATCATCAGGTGAAGTTTTAGCAAAATTATTAGCATTTTTTATTTCATCCGGACAGTGCTTTTGCTGATGATGAAATAGTTTGTGTGCAATCAATATGCAATATTTTACTAGAAAACAAAAACAGATCACCATCTTATTCATGTATCTACCGACTACCATGCAAAGAAAACAGACATATAACCAGGAAAACCAAAATAGATCTGTCACATTCATTGATAAATTCTTAGAAAAACTAAAGCCATCTCTAATCAATCAAAAGATCTATCAAATACCAAGAGAATGATCCAAAATGAAAAATCAAACGAGAGGATAAAAAAGGACCAAAATTTACTTGAAAAAACTTGGAAAATCTCAGAGGCTGCCATTGCACTTCATGATGTTCACATTCCATATCCTCTACTTTAAGAACAATGTTTGATAGGATCATAGGAAGAGTAATACAACATATCCAAATAAAATTTCCAAGATCCAAATACAAATAACACAAATAACATATCCATAATTAAATAATCCAAATCAAACATAAGTTTCATCATAATTGAAAATACAACAAAAAAGTTTCATAAATCAATGATTGAACCACCACTCCAAGCATTTTCCAAAAATGATCAATGATTGATAGGAAGAGTAATTTTCTCTTCTTTCTTCTCTTTCTACAATAAGAAAGTAAGCATTATTAAAAGAAACTTGATATGTGTTACTTACTATGTATGTATGTATTATATAAATCAAGTAAAAACAAAACACTTAATAAACATACCTTACTTTTTTTCTTCACACAATGAAGGCGACTCAACCAATCACCTCCACAAATTAAACCTTGTACAATATCAGCAGACAATGAAGCACGATATGAATCAATAACTCGTCCACTCGCACTAAAAGTGCTTTCAGAAGCTATAGTAGTTATAGGTATAGCAAGAACATCTCTAGCCATCTTAGACAAAACACGATACTTTAAGGTATTTGCCTTCCACCACTCCAAAGCGTCAAACTTGCGAGAATCTCCATCACAAATAAAGCACCCTTCTTCGAGATAAATATCCAAATCAGATTTTTGGGGAGTAATAGTTTCAACTGTCTTCACAAATGCTTAAAATTGAGACCATCCTAAAGAAGAACCACTTGCATTACTTGTACTACTTGTACAACCAATTGATGTAGTTTCAGCACTATTCTCAGAACCAATGGATTGATACTCAACAAGATATTCATTGTAAAGCTCATACAAACAATATTTCACATCAAGAATATGAGTTTGTGCTTCCAAAGAATGATACATTCTAGGAAATGAAAACTCAATAGCTCTCATTTTGCACCTAGGATCCAAAATAGCACCAATTGCCATCAACAAATTGCATTCGCCCCAATATTTGTCAAACTTGATTTTCATACTTGTAACCATGTCAAAAATGAAGTTATCTCCATCTCCACTCTCTTGATATTTTCTATCTAACACTTCTTTCACACGAAAAACTTCATTTAGAAACAAGTTTGAAGTAGGATACTCACTTCCAGAAATAATATTGGTAGTGGAATTGAACACTTCAAGAATTTCACACACTTTTTCTGCCTTTTCCCAATCTTCATTGCTTGGACAACAATCATAGGTGATATCACAATCTTTGTATCTTGAGAAAACATCTTTAAACTTCAATGCAATTGATAGCATCTCATAAGTTGAATTCCACCTTGTTTTGCAATCAAGCACCAACTTCCTATAAGGTAATTGCAACTGTTGTACAATCTTAGAAAACATAATTAGTCTCCCTTCAAATTGCTTAATATGAACCACACTATCACGGATATTTTCAATGAAACTTTCAATCTTTGAAAGACCAAATTGAACCATTATGTTCAAAATGTGAGCCGTGCATCGAACATGAAACATTCGTCCACCACAAAGCAACTTCTTATGTCTTGCAAAAGTGTCTTTCAAATTTCTAATAGCAACATCATTCTTTGAAGCATTATCCACCGAGATTGTGAACACCTTACCTTCAATTCCCCATTCTTTGCAACATTTATAAATAGCATCAGCAATGTAAATACCACAAGAAGGCAGAGTAAGATGCACAAAATTAAGAACACGATTCTGTAGTTTCCAATCAACATCAACAAAGTGTCCTGTCACAACCATGTACTCCATCTTTTGAGGTGATGACATCCACATATCGGTTGTCAAGCTGATTTTGTTGACATTCTTCAACAATGCAAACAACCTTTTCTTTTCATTCTCATACATAAGCATACAATCTTTTTTTGATGTGACACGAGAAATCTTTTCCCATTGAGGCATGTCCCTTTGTTGCATCATATTAAAACCTTCCTCCTCAACAATGGAAAATGGATGCTCATGTATTAGGATCCAATGAGAAACTGCCTCTCTCATCTTTACCATGTCCAATTTGCCATCCAAAAATGCCGGTGTTATTGCTATGCCACCGCATTCCTTCTCTTTTTGTTCAAAACTAATCTTTGTTTGTTGACTTAAAACAAATTTTCTCAACGAACACGTCTTTAAATGCCATGCAAAGTGTGTTGTGGCACCACTTGCAAGTATGGAGAGCCTAGTCTTGTAATGGACACACTGTCCTTTCTTATCCCCATTTGGAAGAATAACTTCAACAAATTCAGATGATGTCTTTTGCCTTTTTTTCTTTTCAAATGTCTCATCTTCTCTTGTATTTGTTGTTGTTGTTGTTGTTGTTGTTGTTGGTGGTGGTGGTGGTAGCATTTGGAGAACATTCATCTTCTAATGGTGGACTAGTCATTAAATTATTTTGACAAGATGACATCTACATAAAAAACTAACAAAATTTGGTTGTTATACTTATAATGCATTCATTGAAGGTAAGTTGCAAGAAAAAGCATATACCATAAATAATTCTTTCACAAAGGCTCTTTTGATGGTCCAAATAAACAACAGTTTTCTTTTTCAATTTCCTGCTTTGTTCATCAAAATCAACAAGGCAATGAATTACAAAATTTAACAAAACATAATAAAAATATAGAACCAACAAATTGAACTTTTTCATACTAAACACAAATTCACATAAAAAAAGCAATGCATATCAGTAATCTAAAGTTCAAATGTAACACATTACAATCAATAAAAATATGATTTTGGAAAAAGAGATCAACATGACTTAATAGTTCAATGAATTACATACATTAATAAAACCAAGGAATCGACATGGACAACATCCAAGCCATCTCGAAAAGGGAAAGCACATGGTGGGAAAAAAATTTGATTCAAAGAAAACAAAGAGAAAGAGCGAGAGAGAGAGAGAGAGAGAGAGAGAGAGAGAGAGAGAGAGAGAGAGAGAGAGAGAGACTTACGAGTGGATTACTTTGATTTGCTTTCGGTGTGCGATGGAAGATGAGAGCATAGCTTGAGGGATTTGTGGAAGAACTAGGGAACTAAATCGAAGAGAGAAGACTGCAGGAAGAGATTGAGACGGATCACGGATGGTGAGATGGAGAAGATGCTATGTACTCATGGGCCGGCGAGGGGGATGAGGTCAAAGGTGGCAAAGACATGGTCACAAGGTCGACGAAAACTGGAGAAGAGATCTTAGCTCGAGCCACGCCGTAACGGCCAAGAAGACTGGCCGACTGGGTGGGAATCTGGGATTCGTGGCTCGGGACTGGTCGGACGGCGAGAGGAGACGACGGCTGTGAGCTTGTGAGTCGTGACCCGTGACCGTGAGGGTTAGGTTAGTGATGGATGGTAGTCTCTTTACTCTTTGTTAGATTTGATTACTGAATCTAAATTATCTAATTGATTATTGGATGGTTATTGGTTAATTTTGAATCTAGTTGAATAGTTTAGATAATTAGATTAGGATAATAATCATAATATATATTAATATATATAATATAAGTAATCTAGTATTAATATAGTTATATAATTATATATTTTTAATTAATATATACATAATTTAATATTATATAATATATATTATATTATATATATATATATTATAATATTATATATATTATATAAGCTCGTTTAGGCTCGCGAGCCTCACGAACTGAGTATATTTAGTCTCGAGCTCGGCTCGACAACATAAACGAGCAGCTCGAGCTCGGCTCGGCTCGTGAAAAATCGAATCAAATTTGAGTATTGACCGAGCTGATCTCGAGTAGCTCACGAGTAGCTTGGCTCATTTACACCCCTAATCAGCTTCAATGTTGGCAGTAATCTTGTACTCACGAGTATATTTGGTATCTGTTTCATGTTAACTGGGCATATTTGTTATGTGTATAAATATTAAAGTTACCATTAAAACTTCTAAAATTTACAAAGATATTTATCTTATGATAAGACTTTTTACTTTTGTTAAAGCTATTTATTCTTATAGTGTACACATCTCTTTATAAAAGAAAAGAAGATTGTAAAATTAACAAATATATATATATATATATATGAGGATGCATCGTCTGCCCACGTTCACAGATTTGTAATCTGTGAACGTTGATATGGGCCGTTGGATTTCAATCCAACTGCTGCAGAACAGCAACACTGTACACTATTCATAAGTACAGTAAAAAATGGGATGCACAGTGGTTTAATCTGAACCATCCAATCAATCTCAGCACAGTAACTGAATCAATCGCAGTCGTTCAACCTTATTAAAGTTACTGTACATCATCTGCGGAGATGATGTTTTGCCTATATATATATATATATTTAGTGCTTATAAAATTCTTGAAGATGACAAATAATTTGAATTTTTTTTTAAATGTGATAGTTAATATGAAACTGAAGAAACATTGTATTAAGCTAAGTTCTTCTTTATATATATATTATCTATTCTTGGTATATATTGATATACCTATCTCCCACAACATGCTAGTAAAATAATATTAACTACCTCGCAGAATGTCATTATATGATCTCACCATGTTAATTCCATCTTCCATGCCACCTTCCACATATGTTCATAAAAATTTAGTGCTTATAAAATTCTTGAAGATGACAAATAATTTGAAATTTTTTTTAAATGTGATAGTTAATATGAAACTTAAGAAACATTGTATTAAGCTAAGTTCTTCTTTATGTATATATATATTATCTATTCTTGGTATATATTGATATACCTATCACCCACAACATGCTAGCAAAATAATATTAACTACCTCGCAGAACGTCATTATATGATCCCACCATGTTAATTCCTTCTTCCATGCCACCTTCCGCATATGTTCATAAAAATTTAGTGCTTATAAAATTCTTGAAGATGACAAATAATTTGAATTTTTTTTTAAATGTGATAGTTAATATGTAACTCAAGAAACTTTGTATTAAGCTAAGTTCTTCTTTATATATATATATATTATCTATTCTTGGTATATATGGATATACCTATCTCCCACAACATGCTAGTAAAATAATATTAACTACCTCGCAGAACGTCATTATATGATCTCACCATGTTAATTCCTTCTTCCATGCCACCTTCCGCATATGTTCATAAAAATTTAGTGCATATAAAATTCTTGAAGATGACAAATAATTTGAATTTTTTTTTAAATGTGATAGTTAATATGAAACTGAAGAAACATTGTATTAAGCTAAGTTCTTCTATATATATATATATTATCTATTTTTGGTATATATTGATATACCTATCTCCCATAACATGCTAGTAAAATAATATTAACTACCTCGCAGAAGTCATTATGTGATCCCACCATGTTAATTCCTTCTTCCATGCGACCATGCTAGTAAAATAATATTAACTACCTCGCAGAACGTCATTATATGATCTCACCATGTTAATTCCTTCTTCCATGCCACCTTCCGCATATGTTCATTCAATTATTTAACCAGAGCCAAAGTTGACACAATTATAAACCAAAGAATATTAAAGTAATAAAATTAGATAGTTCACATTAAGCTTACGTTTGGATGATGGGAATAAACATCATTGGTAAAAGAATCCCATTCTTTTCAACTGTATACCTAGGTTTGGTATTCAGTAAATGGATGAACAGTATTTTAATAGATATTTAATTTAATTTATTAATTGATTATTTAAATTAATTATAATAAATAAAATGGATAATCATTTAAGTGAATTATTTAATTTAAATATTAAAATAAATAATAGTTGAATTGCATTATGTAACGATATTAGCTAAAGTAAATAGTTAATTATAATAATCAACGTAGATATTATTCCAAATATTTAGCTACAATAGTTAATTATAATAATTAAAATGAATAATTATGTTTATGATATTTTATAAATGATTAAATTCAACTATTATTAAATATAATTTCAATATGATCATTATTTATATTAAATAACATAAAAGTAATTTTACTATATTTCTCTATCATTTATGAACTAAACCCAATTTAATTATTACTCACTTAATTATAAAATTAAAAATTTTAATTATAATATTTTAATTAAAAAGGAAAAATAATATAAATTCAAACAAAACCATTTCCAGGGGGTTGTGATTCTCTCATAGCAGAAGTTAATAGATTGATAGATTGATCACTAGATGGAAATTCTTAGGAAAAATGATTTTGATATGTGATCTGTGTAGTTGATGATGTTCATTTGAAGGGCTTTCCCTTCTCTTCCATTGTACATGTGTTTTATATCTCATTAATTATATATGAAATGTGATTCCATGATTCCATGAAAGAACTAATTATAAGGAATGAATGGATGTGATGAAGTTGTTAACCATGTTGCTTGGAAATGCGTAAGAAATTACGAGTCTCTTTCTTCTTGGAAAACAAGGCTGGGTTGGGAAGTAAATGATGAAAGGTCAAAGTCGTTGTTGATTGGCAGTTTATGGAGAGTGTGTTGTATTTGTGGATGGCATATAAAGTATGACTTGAATAAGTCAAATTTGATGGCTAAAATTGGTGATGGCGGTGGTGGGCACCATGTCTGAGCAATGCTTTCTCAAGACTTATCATTTTTAAAAAGTATAAAACTGAACATTAACAATAAATTAAAATCTCTCTTTAAAAAAAAAAAATCGTTTTTCTGTTGAGTGTATTATATATATAAGGCCCTACCTCAATGTTGAAGTTCATTTTCATGTTCTCAACCTTTCCACAAATCAGTGAGGTTTAGCTGTGAGAAATATGGACATTGTGAACACTTACTTGTGGTCTGCTGTCCAAGAAAAACTAAACTCCATTACAAGCACAAAAGATTTATTGGATGAAGTGGAGAGGGCATTGCAAGATCTCATGGATAATTATGTCCTTGTAGATCAAGAATTAGTGGCAAATAGGCATGGGATGCAACTCACACCTCAAGTTCAAAGATGGCATGACAAGGTTTGATCTAGTCTTTTCTTTCCATACAACCATAATATTGCAGTAGTTAGAAAGATTTCTTTTTCCTTGTGTATCCTTCAAAATAGGCCTGATTATGATGCGACTCCTGTCCCCCTGATCATGACTAATCATGCAAGTTTTATAAACCCAACCATTTTTAGGGCCTCAGAATTAATGTAGAAACATCAAAGATGGCGCCTTATGGCCTTTTTCTTCTCTTCCTGATCTCTAGGCTCTCTAGTGTCTTTGTCTTCTATCAACTCTTCAGCTCTTTCCAACTTTAATTTATATATGTTTCTCAAACAGAGTTATGATAGAATTAGTAGCAATACAGCTTCCATCATGCTACCTCAAAATCTACGGAGAGTGATTTAGGGGAAAAAAACAGTCTTCCTTTAGGTTATGAAGCATGTAATTAAGATAAAATCAAAGAAATCACCAAAGTGTTCGTAGTCCAATGATACTTGTAAAAGCGAGTGATGATATTTCAAAGATTCTAACTTCAAAGACACATGTTCTGCGTTTGGATTTGCAGCCCAAATCTCTAAGTGATCTTGGCTTGATGAGAGTAATAGTCTATTAAAAAAAATTATTAAGGCTTGTGTATCATGCATATTAAAATATAAAATCAATTTTGGTTTGTATCATTCATATAATAACACACATGTAGCCGTAACTTTGATTTTTTTCTTTTTTTTTTTCCTACTACTAGTGTAGCATAACTTGCCACGCAAGCTGCTATATGTTTTTTTTTTAATTAAAAATGTAAATATTTTAGCATAGTAAAAAGTTTGTAGATCTTTTATTTTTTATTTTTCCAAATTTATAAATATTTTAAAAATACTATCTTTTTTTTAAAAAAAAAATTATTTTGTTGCTCATGTGATAAGAGATTTTTGAAAAGTTAAATAATATTTTAAAAATAAAAAATTTCATTTAAAAATAATTTTTATAATTTTTAAAAATTTTAGAAAATTTAATATCTTTACAAATTTTATTTTTTACAAATTAACAAATATTTTTGTAATATTTAGGATTAATTTTAAAATTTTCCTTGTTTAAATTCTACCCCAAACTATTTCAAACGGAAAATACTACTTTTAATTATATTATATTTTGTTTTTAAAATTCTGACCCATAATATTTTAAATAAATTAAATACAAAAATTAAATTATTATATTAAACAGATTTGATGTTGAGTGATAATCATAAATAACATGGCTAGTCAAACATCAATGCTCAAATATTTTTGTTTTTAATTTTTATATATAGATATATTTTTTTATTGAACTTATCAATGCATAATTATCAATTTTTAGGATATTAATATAATAACAGTAATAAATAAATAATAAAATAAAATAAAATTTTAAAAAAAAAATGCAATTGCTCTCTCAAAATCTCTAAAAAAACAAAACAAATCATTGCAGTTTATGTCAATTGGTGAGTTTTCTCCTTTTACTCAATCATTCCAAGTTTATGTTTTATTTTCTTTATAGGTATTTATCCTTATTTTTTCCCGATTTGTTTTATATCTAATTTAATTTGTTTAATTTTTGTGTGATTATTTGTTGTGTAAAAAATTTGATATTTGTTGAATGATTTTTGGATATTTGTTAAATATTTGTTCCATTATTTGTTATGAAAATTATTATGAAAAAATGTTAGACATTTGTTGTGATTAATTGTTATGAAAATTTTGATTATTCAGTAGATTATTTGTTGAATAATTTGCATTTAATAATTAAATTAGACCGTGAATCTGTTTAAAGTTGTTTCTTAATTGCATTATTTGTTAATTTAGTGCTTAACTAGTTGAGTTAATCGTAGGGTTTTTAAACCTAAACCAAATTTATAGATGAATATGTATTTTAGATTTTTTAAATATTGATCATTATAATATCAAATTTGAATTAATAGAATTATTTAATATTTATAATTTTTTTAATTTTAATTCAACACCCTTTTAATTTTATTTCTTGTTTTGCCACTGGAAATGACAATTGATATCCAAGTTATAAATACTATGTTATAAGAAAAAAAAATATATAATATTTTTTAGGTTGATAATGTCACAACTTTTCACATATCAAATACATGTGAGGCACCGGATCATTGAATATAGTCACCTCACTATTACATAGGTTTTTAAAAAAATAAATAATGGGCTTTATAAGGCTCTCTAAAATTGAAGGGATACAAAATACACTACATGTATATTATAGAATTATTAGTGCACTTAAGGCTGAAGAATATATAATATTTATTAGTTTATATATATATATAATTCACAAATAATATTATAAGTTTTATTGGTTAAAGAAAAGCATAATTTCATGGTAGGGCAAAATAGAAAACATTTCATTAAAAAGAATTAGTTTTTAAAAAATTCAAAATAAGCAGGCTCTTCAATTCATAGGGTAACCAAGTATGTTAAAGGTATTTTAGGAATTCTCATGATTCTATTAATTTTTTTTGATGTATATCAATTGAACTTTTAATTCAAAAGCAATTATATTAATTTGATTATTAATTAGTCATATTTTTAAGAACATACAAAGGCTTCAAATTAAATATGTTGGGAACTGTATAACTTAAGAAACTTGATTGAACTTCTATATTTTCTATCTTATAAGTTGAGATCCCCATAAGTATTCTTGCTTCTATATTTCTCTTAATAAGTTGAGATCTACATAAGTAATCTTAATATATAGAAACTTTTTTTTTTTTTTTTGAATAAGGTGGATAAACCACAAATTTATTAAGAAAGAAAGTAACAGAGAGTAACAAGTACAGAAAAAGATACAAAATACCTGAAAAAAGAAAACACAATAGTCTGTCTTCCTCACCAGAGATGAGGAAACCAACACAGAACTGAAAGAATAGACAGAAAAGAAAAGAACTGAGTAAATAAAACAAGTCGGGCCGGCGAAGTCAACCCTCAGGGGACACAGGCCTGTCCAGCAATATAGAGAGCGGATTACTCCTGACCAGAGATGTGCACGGAATCACCATCAAGATCGATTGATCTGGAGCTCAGGAAGTTAAGTGAACGTTTGATCCTCTGAGCAGTATCTGAGGGTTCCGGATGAAGGGACTCCGCATCTGCAGAAATCCAAGAAAGAAGCAAATTAGCTGTTTTGTAGATAGTAAAAGAAATGGAGGACCGATTTTGATTAAAAATACGGTTGTTGCGTTCCAGCAAGATATTCCAAAAGATGGCTCTAGAGCAGAGATCCCAAATGTTCCTAATAGTAGGATTCAAGGAGGGGATCCAAGTGGTCCAGATATTAGAAACAGATGATGGGAGAGTATCAATATCTAATAAACATTTGAAGTAAGACCAAATTCTCTCTGAGAAAATACAATCAATGAAAAGGTGGTCCACTGTTTCTGAGTTGTAATGACATAGAATACATGTGTCTATAGCATTTGAATTACAACCTTTTTTAAAAAGATTCTCAAGAGTCAGAATTTTATTTTCCCAGGCAAACCAATAGAATAAAGTTATTTTACTAGGGGATTTTATCTTCCAGAATTTGGAGTAAAGTTGACTGCGAGTTCCTCCATCAATAAGGAAGTTGTAATATGATTTGACAGAGAAGATTCCATTTTTATCTAAAGACCAGAAAAAGGAATCCTCTTGGTCATTGGAACAATTCGGAATATGATTTTGAAATATGGCAAAATCATCTGTGGAGGATGTTCTGAATGGATTACCATGGGAGTTAAGAATATGACTGAATTGTCTTAATGAAATCCATGGAAAGGAACAGTCCAAAAAAAGTGAAGGCCAACAATCTTTTGGTGATCGACCCTCCAACCATCTGTCAAACCAGAAAAGTGTGTTGTTACCATTCCCAATTGATTTGGTTATACAGGATCGAAATGAGGGTAGAATGACATTAATTCCTAACCAGAAGAAAGATTTATTTCTAGGTGGTTGATGAAATAAAATACCAGGCGATTCTCTAATCGCATAGTTGGCATTTAGAATCTTGATCCAACAGGAATCCTACTTTGTTGTGATTTTCCACCACCACTTACCCAGCAGCGCATTGTTGAAAGCCTGTAAATCCAGAATTCCCCACACAGCCATGTTACGGGGTCGATAGATTCTTTTCCAAGCAATTAATCTAATACCCTTAGGTTCCAGGTCCGGTCCCTTCCAAAGAAAATCTTTTCTAATTTTATCAATCTCATGAATAACCCAAGCTGGGAGTTTAAATATTGACATCCAGTACACTGGAAGAGATGATAGTACATAATTGATAAGGGTAAGTCGACCCCCCAGAGAAAGATAAATTGTTTTCCAGTGTGAAAGCCTATTTCGGACAGTATCAATTAATCTTGTCCAATCTTGGCGCCTAGGACATCTACCAGAGAGGGGAACACCCAGGTATGTAATGGGTAGACAGTCCCTATTGCAATTAAGAATTCTAGCAGAAGATGAATGAGGTTGGTAACCAAAATTTGTGGAGTAAAGACAGCTCTTTGAATAGTTAATTGAAAGACCCGAAAAACCTTCAAAGAGATAAAGTATTAATTTAATGATTTTAAGATCGTCATGTCCACCAGTAGAAAAGATAATTAAATCATCTGCATATTGTAATTGACAGATGCTGTTTGAGTGATCAAGCTGAACTCCAACAAGTACTTTGGAATTAATGGCATGATAGAACATGGCACTAAGGGTATCAGCCGCTAAAGCGAATAGAAGAGGAGAAAGAGGACCACCTTGTCTTAATTCTCTTTTGCATCAGATATACCCCTGAGGTGTTCCATTAATGAGTATTTTTGCTTTGGCAGTATTGAGAATGGTGTATATACAAGAAATCCAGCGGTTGCCGAAGCCTCTAGCTTTTAAAATTTCAAGAAGAAAGCTCTAGTCTAATGAATCAAAAGCTTTAGCAAAATCAACCTTTAAAGCAAAGCCAAGTAATTTCTTTTTTTGAAGATTAAAAATCACTTCCTGGGCAGCAATAATGTTATCAGCAATGCATCTACCCTTAATGAATCCGGATTGTGATATATCAACTAAATCCCCAATTATCTGACTCAATCTTGAAGCAAGAATTTTGGAAATGATTTTACAAGTGGAATTTATGAGACTGATAGGTCTAAAATCTGTGACCTCAGTTGGAGCATTTGTTTTAGCAATGAGAGCAATGTGTACCCAATTAATTCGATCAAAGTTAATGGAACCAGCATAGAAGTCACTACAAAGTTTGATGAAATCCTCCTGAATTAGGCTCCAGTGTTTTTGAAAAAAGAATATTAGGAAACCATCTGGTCCTGGGGCCTTATCTGCATTTAACTCAAACAAGACCATTTTAATCTCATCAGTGGAGAATGGAACTTCAAGAGAAGACAGATCAACACTATTTTTGTAATCAAATAGATAATGCCAATCGAATATGAAACGATGAGTAATTGGAGTGCCAAGTAGGGTTTGAAAATGTTCAGTAAAAACTTCCCCAATTTCTTTGTTCCCTTCAATCCAACTCCCATTACTATTGATGCGCGGAATAAGGTTTTTATTCCTTCTTCCATTAGCCAGTAGGTGGAAAAATTTTGTGTTTGCATCACCCTCTTTGAGCCAAGTAATACGGGAACGTTGTTTCCAATAAATCTCTTCTTGTTTTAATAAAATGTGTAGTTCCTTACGAATAAGAGTTAAACGATTGGAATCATCCTCAGAAAGGGGTCCTCTTTCATGTAAGGAATCAAGAGTATTAAGTTCAAAGAGTAAACTTCTTTTATGAATATTGGAAGCTCCAAAGTTTTCTTTGGCCCACAGGCGTAGTTTCAATTTCAGGGATGCAAGTTTTTTAGAAATTATGAACGCGCCACAACCCTCAAAATTTTGATCAGACCACCAATCATGAATTAAATTTTCTAACTGGTCATTGGTGTACCATGATTTTTCTAATAGGAATATTCTAGCTCTTGGTGGATGGTTACCAAATTCTAGGTATATAGGAGAATGGTCAGAGCCAAAACGAGGTAGACTACTTTGGAAGGTGTTAGGAAAACATAGTGGCCAGTCATGAGAATAAAGGAATCTATCCAATCTGACCCATATTGGATCTGATTGTCCGTTTGTCCAAGTGAATTTATGGCCAGATAAAAGGGGGTCAATAAGATTGAGATCACTTAGGTGCTTTTGAGGATTAGCAATATCCCTAGAGTTAGGGTCTCCTTTATTTTTATCGCCCAGTGTAAATACAGTATTGAAGTCTCCACATATTAACCAGGGTAAATCATGTAAATTTTTAACTATGCGGATCTCGTTCCAGAATTCAACTTTGATGGGAGCTGCATTAGGTCCATAAACATTAGTGCAAATCCATTTAATGTTGGTGAAAAGATTTGTGAATTCCATTGTAATAGCAAATTGTCCTTTGTGGATAAAGGTACCATTTACCTGGGTGCCATCCCAGGGTATAATGATACCACCAGCAGTTCCTATGGCAGGGAGAATCTCAAAAGAATTCAGTCTCAACCCACCAATACATCTCCAAATAGAATAATGACAATCATGAAGTTTGGTTTCTTGTAAACAAACAATATCAGCCCGTGAAGAAGAAATAATGTCTTTAACTAGTGGTGTTTAGAGGGTCTGCCAAGACCACGAACATTCCAACAGAATACAATCATTAAAAACCTGAAGGGGTCTAGCTGTCAGATCTCGAATGAGATCCAGGTAAGAGAGGTGAAGTTCTAGCCCTAGCAGTTTCAAGTTTGCAAACTTTTTCTAAGCATTTAAACTTATGATTGGGGGAACCTTGGAATTTAACACCACATGCATTTCTATAATTAAAGAATTGAGCGTCAGTCCATGAAGAAAACACATTTGAATTAACAGAATAAGACGTACCATCCCGACGATCGTCGGGTACTTTTTTTCTTGGATGATCTGGGTGGGTGAGGAATAAACCCAACATCTTCATTCCATCGACCAGAAGGTTTCTTAGGCCTATCACTTTTTCTGATTTGCTTCTGAGCCTGATTTTGTGCGGAAGTGGTGGTAGGTTGCCTAATAGACTGTGGAGAGTCGGGGGCCGTCTCAACCAACATATCAGCAGAAGTGTTCTTTCCAATGAGGTGTGAATTCCCGGGTGCAATTAATTGATCAGAAAGAAGATCTTCCCTTTGGATTTCAGATTCTAACTGTGAGAGATTCTCCTTGCTCAGAATATGATCGTCATCAGCTATTGCATCAATCGGTAAGTCATCATCATCACCCCAATCAACCAACTCATCATCCGAATGAACAATCAAAGGAGAATTAGGAGGAGTTGGATCCTGAGTGTAGAATTTATCAGAATTAATGCAAGGCACCAGGGACCAACCTCCATGAACGAAAATCCATTTATATCCCTCAGGAATATAAATCGACGGCGGTGAATTGTGTGGATTGATCAGTGACTTTGGAAACATGGGGGAAGCCTTTGACGAGGGATATTCTCTAATTGTAAAATTAAATGAAGCATGTTTGTTGGAGTTGGATTATGACTTTACTGAAGATTATGTCAAATTACATGATGTGATTCGTGATATGGCACTGTGGATTGTGTCCGAGTGTGGGAAGAAAAAGAACAAATGGATTGTTGGTGGAAGAGATGATGATTTAGGACAATTTTCAAAGTGGGAAGCAGGCAACTGGCAGGAGACAGAACTAATATCGTTTAATGGTACTTTGTTTGGTAATAGTGTCCAGAAATTTTTAAGTAATAAAAATATTGATGAAAAGTGCCAAGTTTCTGTTGCAGCAACTTCTCCTAGATATCCTAATCTCCAGAGTTTATTTATGGTTGAAAATTCTGGATGTGGAATAGAGAAGGACGAGGTACTGGTTATACACCTTTTCCCTCATATGCCATCTCTCACACATTTGAACTTATCTGGGGCAAATATCTCGGGTCTTTCAAAAGAAATTCAAGTTCTAGTTAATCTTCAATACCTCAACATCAGCGCCACAAGCATTCGGTCACTTCCACCTGAACTTGAAGAGCTGAAGCAATTAAAATACTTCTTCTTCAGTCATCCATATTTTGTAAGTGAAGGTGGACTTGTTCCAATTAAAGCTGATGGGTTGTCTGCATTATCAAGGTTGCCTGAGTTGCATGTGCTTGATCTTTATGAACATACTTGTTTAGAAGCAGGTGACTTAAGGATATTGATGGATAGGAAGAGGATTAAAGCGATCAGTATGGATGTGGAATTAGTTGAGATTCTTCGACTTCTCAAAGATTTGCCGACTTGGAAAATAAATTTGAGAAACATACATGATATGCCTACCCTCCAGCTTTGTGACTTGAGTTACAAATGTGATGGTGAGAGTTTGATGGAGTTACAAATCAGTGATTGTGGCTTTGAGGATTTGTTGATAAATGGCAGTGGGGTCAGTCTAAAGCATCTCCAATTGAATGGTCTTGCAAAGCTCAAGCAAATCACTCGACCAGCAGAAGCATTTCGTAATGGATGTTTCCCGAAGTTGACATATGTTTCCATTAGTGATTGTGATTCTCTGAGGAGTCTTTCATGGGTTTTGCATCTCCCATGCCTTAGGACATTACAAGCATGGGATTGCTCAGCAATAGAGGAATTAATTGACCCTCGAGAGATGCAACAAGCTTCATCAGGCCTTCCCACCTTTCCTAACCTACATTTATTGTTTTTATATAGCATGCCCAACTTAGTGAGTTTAAGCACATGTTCATTGGATTTCCCTGTTTTGTCTGTACTTATGTTGAAAAGGTGTCCAAAGCTAAAGAAACTTCCTTTCAAGTCATCCATTGTCAATAATAAATTAAAAATTGTGGACATTGACGGTGACTTGTGGGAGAGTTTGGAATGGGAGGACACAACAATCCGATCTCACCTCGCGAAGTTTCTCTAAGACATTATGATTTATGTCAATATTTTAGTAATATTATGAAAATTTACATTCAAATCATTGTTAGTTGAAAATAATCTCTATTTTAGATTATGTTGTTGTACAACATTTTATATTAAGAAGTATTCTAGTTTATAAGAGTTGATTTGTCATTATTGTGCAAGTGTGTGCATTTATTGTAATATTTTGATTTAATGGTAAATTATATACTTTTCATTTTTGTTTTCATTTCGTGCATCCATCATACCTCATTTTTATGTTAATTATTATTATTTTTTTAATTTTTTAATTTTTTTAATTTTTTTATAGTTAATAAACTATCAATTTATCTATATAAAGCCTTAGAAAAATCAAATGTTATTGGTTTTTATTATAGCTCAATGAATAATGGTTTGTGCAACTTTTTTATTAGATATAGATTATTAAATAGAATAATTGTTGATTTATAGGTGGATCTATGAGTAAAATAAAAATCCATATTATTTTATTTTTAAGTTAATTTATGAGATGATAATAAATTATATTATTATATTTTTAATAAAGATGATAATAAATTATAGATAAGTCTTATATTTTTTCTAATTTAACTTATGCTTGGAAATGAAAGGTAATCAATCAAATAAAAAGAAAAATATAATGGATCCGGATCATGGGCCTTTAAGGATCTGACTCGATAAGTTCCAAAACCCTCGTGCTCTCTCTCACTCTCTTTGGGGTTCGTTCTCGCTCTGGGTGAAGAGAATGGATTTGCTAGTGGAGCTAGGGCATCTACTCCGATCCGTACGAGAGATTTCGCTCAAAATCTCATAATTTGATGTTTAGGGTTTCAATGTTTCACAATTATTAGATGTGGATTTCCTTTTTTTATGAATTTTGATTTTGGTGGTTTGTTTTCATGGACTGATGGATGGATGGATGGATGTTGCAAGAAGGGATGACGAGGGAGGAGGTTGTGTTCTTCAAGGAATGCAAGGATAGAGCTATGAAGGATTTCACTGTTGGTGCTTGTGCTTCTTCAGCCATTGCCTGGATCGGTATAGGCTTTATATATAGTTTCTGGATGAATAAAAAAAAAAATCTTTCCTTTCTATAATACTTAATGTTATGACCATCTATGATATCTCCAAAATTTGATTTTATCTTTTTAAATATGTATGCAATGCAGCATCTAGGAGCTTGGTTTCTTGGCATAGATTTAGCCTCTCAGCTGGTGAGTTCATGAACCATTCTTCTAATTTTATGTTTGTTTCATTAAAATTGACTCATTTTCTCTATGCTTTTCTATTCAAACACATAAATTCACCACCTTTTTTAAAATGAAAAGAGACTGATTAGTAGTGCTGAAATATTGGTTTTGTAGTTCTATCTTGTATCTTAAATTAATTGGGCTTGTGAATTATCCAAGTAATTTAATTTTTGTACGTGTGAAGCTACAAGTTATTTCTCATGGAATTGGATTTGTGTGTGTGTGGAGCTTCTGTTAATTGTGGTTCATGAAGTGCCCAAGTAAATTACATTTTATATTTGCCTTCAATCAATTGAGCTCATGAAGTTGGATATGTGTTTGTGGAGCTTCAATTAATTGGACCTATTAATCATTCAAATAATTACATTAGTGTGTGCGCATCTGGAGCTTCAATTAATTGATTGCATGGATTATCAAAAAAATATTTACATTTCTGTTTACAGTTGTATTGCAGTTCTCAGTGTGTGCTTTGTGTGTGTGGAGTTTCAATGAATTGAGTACATTAATTGTCAAAATAGTTAAATTTGTGTTTTTCCGTGTATGGCTTCAAATAATTGGGTTCATGGATTATCCTAAAAATTACATTTTGTGTGTGTGTGATTCTCTAATATGTGATTGCTACTAGAAAAACTACTCAGAATGTCAGTTAGGTCCGGTATGTCGAGCGAATGTGGATGTCACCTCAAACCCAGTCTACCGCTGCATCTGATGCCTGAGCAAACTGTCACACACCTACAAGACTAGAGACCCAGTAGACGCTGAAAGTTCTCTTAAAACCGATTCTCGTAGCGTGATCTATTAAGCTCCCCTGATCAGATAAACAAATTAAATTATGGCATATAGAGGAATATAGCTACAACCAATCCTTTTTATAGTCCCATAAAGTCAAAAATTATCGAAATCTACAAGATTATGGAAGTCGAAGAAAAATTAATGCGTGGAGGTAACTAATACACGTAGCTACTAATTACCAACAATCCATGACCACATGATTTTCTTTACTAAGAATAAAGAGGGTCGCTAGTAGACTTCCCTCGAAGGGTGATAAAAACACCAAGTTAGTAATAAAAGACTAATCAAAGATAGAAGTTCAAGGATGCAAATCAAAGCTACAGGTTGAATTGAACTACAAACCTAAAGTTTTTATCGAACAAACTAATATCATCAAAATTTTACTAAATCTCTGATACCACTAAATTTATCACGCCCCAAACCCGGCTCGCTAGATCCGGTAAGGCCGACAAATGGTCACGCATACCCTACAAGAGTGAGACCCAGTGAGCGCAGAGGCCTCAAAAACTCGATCTCAAGCGGTGATCTATTAAGCTCCCGATCCGAAAATTAAACAACAAATTATGAGCTTGATAGCCAGTAGAACACCCACTAAAAAAATTATTATAGGGATCATTTACTGAAAATCATAAATTATCAAAAATCAAAAATCGAAATCAAATTTATTTCAAATAAGCACGTATGTCAAAAGCCAGCATATAGGTCCCTCAAACAACTATTGCCAAAACATAGAACTCATATATTTACCCTCGTGCCGTAATTATCGAACTCATATTTTTACCCTCTGCAGCCGAGCCGGATTTCATCGAGGTCGCTATTCTTCACCCGATGGAAAGCGGGGAAACTATAGTTTATATATCGTAGTACATGTCGACACCATGCGTGTTTAACCCGCATGATGTAGGGGTTATTACAAAGTTAGTTCGGGAACTACTAGTACCGGTGTCAAAATATTTTCATGTTCACAAAATAATAAATATTCCCTCAATATAAATTTCGGGAAGCAATAATATTTTACGTGCATAGGATAACTCGTAATGCATTACTTTCTTATTTTATGCTATACCGGATACAACATCTAAGACCATGAGAACACCAAGACAATCTTCGATTCTGCAGACAGAATATCATTCGGGACAACTACACTACTATGCTATAACTTTTAAACGACTCATCCAAAGAATCCATATTTCTACAGGTATCTAACAAACATCAAACTCTATAATTTTTTATATTACTCTTCTCCCAAATTCCATGTACAAGACCATCAAATTGTCTAAGAAATCTCTTTATGTTTTCCAGTAAATATTATTGAGCACATCTATAGAAATCTGATCATATCTCACAATTTACATAGCTAAAATTCTGAAATTTTTGCAGAGTCAAAGATAACATCGTTATCTATAACTTTCTTATATAAATATAAATCTAAAATAGAGTTTACAATTATGAAAATAATCAAAAACTTGCTCAAGGGCTCGAACAGAAATCTCAGTCCGTGTCACCGCGATCTAAAAATTTATAATTTGCAGGATACTACTCCAAAAATTCTGACATTTGGCAGCAAGCTAAAAAAGACCTCGGTCTACAATTTTTGTATTCTGATCTCTTCCAAATTCTGTCTTTAGATCTTCCAAATAAATTAGGGATCTCTACTATGCTAACATGAACTTTTCCGAATTTTTATCCTCAAATCAAAATCAAATCAATTCTCACCAAACCCTAACCCTAACTAGTAACACGTCACAAACAAGCATAAGAAAGAGTAAAAACAAAATAACTCACAACCTTTCCTCAAAAATGATAGAGAAACGAAATCCGTGATGACGGATCCCTTCTCCCCATCCTCGCCGCCTACATCACCCGCGAATAGGGAGAGGAAGAGATGAGGCAAGTCTCTCTCTCCTTTTTAACGGTGATCTAAAACCGTAGAAGGTGAAGAGTCGGCTAGGGTTAAAAGTAAAACCAACGGGTAGGATTAAAAGATAAAAGCAATGTCTAGGATTTGATTAAGGGTTGGGGCTCATAGTAGAGGTTTAATCATTCATTGGATGCTTGTGTGGATAAAAATTCTCACAGTCGATTAGGATCTCATGAAGTTGGGTTTAGTGTGCATGTAGGTTCTCCCTTCTCAATTTATACATTTGTATACATGTTTATATGTTCTCGCGATTCTCAACACCTAACCGTGCCCTTTGTGTAGAGAGCTCCAATGCATCATGCTGCACACTTAGATTTCTCTATCGTGCACCCGAAAGAATATGTAATGGCAACACCTTCCTGATATTCTGGAAATTTTGGTTATTGTTGTGAATTTCTATTATCTCTCACTAACTCGATAACTCCGGGTCTCCGATTTAAACCATGACTTATTTTTCTACGTATATCTCGTAAAAGTATTATCACAAGAAGGGTTGAATTTCTGTGTTACATTTATGTTTGAATGTTCAATTCAGTATATTTTTTGTAAGAATTGTTTATTGGATACTAAATGCATGGCATTTTTGGCAGAAAATCATGAAGAGGCATATGTATAATCCATCACGTGTGAAACTTATGAGTAAACATATGTAATGCTAGAGGAGGTATTCAACGACTCCGAACTCGATAGTGCTTTTAACATTATGGCGATTCCGAAACATGTATGTAGAGGGAAATGATGTTCAAAAGCTCCAATACAGCAAAGTCAAAAATTATAAGAACTCCAACTCAAAGGAGCAGCCCAAGTCGTTAAATATTGGCATGATATCGTCGGGATGAAGCCAAATCTTGATCTCTTTTTAATCCAACGAGTCTAGATTGCTCTATTGGTTATATAGGGTTATGTTTGTTGGGTGTTGTAAAAAGAGAAATGAGAGAAAGATAGAGAGGGAGAGTTCTCTTTGTATTTGGAGAGTGGAAAGAGCTGGTGTAGAGAGAACTCTTGTTCTTGCTTGATCTCATTAAAGCAAAGGTAAGACCCTTTGTTTTTGAAAGGTAAAGGCTAGTTCTTAGAGTTTTGGTAATTCTCTTGGGGCTTTATGCATATTTCTTATACTCTTGTACTCTTGTTATTTTTCCATGATATAGTGAAGTATTGTTCTCCCGTGGATGTAGGCTTGTTCTTAGCCAAACTATGTTAAATTGGTGTCTCTTACTTTATTCTTATAAGATCGATTAGTATGTTGTCTCGCATCGCCCATTCATTAGTACGATTGTTCAGGTGATCGTGATATCAAGACACCAGAGTGTTCGACTGAATTGCCACACTAGTTCAAGCTTCCTCACATGCAACACAAAGCAAATCATCGTAAGTATTTTCATTCTCCCGATCCCGCAGGACACGCTTAACTTTATTTTTTAGAACATTTACTAAAAACTTCTTTCCTTTTGGAATACAGAGCGTACCAAGGCGTGATATGATCACGCATCCTCTTGATCGTATCTTTGGTGATTTGAAAGTGGCAAGGAAATTCTCATTCAAACAATGTTAGCAAGCGATCCGTAAGAAGACATGCGTGGCCATAAGAGAGCTCATTGTCATTACCATCATCATCGTGAGGCTAACCAAATGTAAAAATTTTTGTCACACATGACATCAAAGTGACCGCATGGTGAGTGTTTAAGACACCAATTTGGTTTTCTCCTCGATAGAGACATAAAAAGAGATCATGTTTGTCATCCTATATTTATGATCTAAATCCATAATGTGTTTTCTGGGTTTATCTTTGTCTCAGAAATAGTCCTCATTGTCTCTGCGTAATTTCTCATGTCTCATATGGTATGCTACTTATGCTCGATTGTTTTATGAGGGAAGTACCAAATGGTACCAGTGAAATTTAAATTAACATACCTGATATTTTGTGAAACTCCCCAAATAGTCTCGAATTTTAAATCTTGAGATATGTGTGAAGATTCTAGCAGAATCATCGGATTTTTCCATGTATTTAAAGATCTTTTATGGGTTTGAAAATATTGTGCCGGAAATAGTTCTCAAATACTAATGAAAGTGAGATCATGCTTGTGATGGAACACCGTCGTAGTTCATATAGTCGGTGAAAGTGCAACCAAAAGCTACAATAGATGGAGAAGTGATGAGATGATATTAGCTTATAGTTAGATAAAGTAGATTTTAGTTGTGGTGCATTTGAAAAATTTTTGTAGCTTTTTGTATTTGAAAGATTCAAGAGAATGTGTTTAGTATTTGAGTGAAAGATTATTGAATTTTATGCTTTGTTAGAGGGAGTTGTAGACTTGGATTTGGAAAATATATGTTTAATTTGATGTGATTTAGAAGATATGAACAATCATCAAGTATTTCATTCTCGGTGATCTAATTAGGTTTTTATTAATTATAAAATATTTTCGGTAAATTTTATTAATTATAAAAATAAATGACTCAAGTATATGTTTAATTTTTATTTATTTTATAATATATGGTTATGTTTTTGTTGCATTAGAATTTACTTTATATGACTAATATTTATATTAATTAAATATAATTATCCTTTAGTCCTAAAGAAGAATAATTATTATGTTAAATATTACGATCTTTTACTTATCAAAAGCATAGAAAGTAGAACATTAATGTTATGGTTCATCAAAATATTTGGAGTTGGAAAGAAAAGGTGAAAGCAAAATAAAATAAGTCGCAAAAGAAATTCAGACTTCTAGTCTCATGAAGAAAAATAATTAATAATCATATAATGAAAATGAAATAATTGAAATGGCTTTTTGTTTCATATTTTCCGTAAAAATATACCCCAAATCAATATACACTGCACCGTGAATGAGAGGAGACTATAAACAAAAGACAATACTCGAGTAAAATCAATGCATTGTAAAGATGGACAAACAGAAGGTGGAACAAAAGTAAGATTTATATTCAACAATAAAATAAAATAAAATAAAAGGATTTTGGTGGTTGTTGGTAAGTTTTCCTTTATGTTTCCTTTTATGTTTATTTCATTGATGACTTTGATATATAACAACTTTATACAAAATTTGTGTTTAGTAAGGCACGTGTTGTAGAGCTGGTAGGATGAAAGGTAATGCGGAAAGCGTATTATCTCATAATCACACAGAGAAATCAAAATGCAAGATGAACAGATAGATTTTAACGTGGGAAACCCGAGTACCGGAGAAAACCCCACAAACTAGTAGAAGGCCAAGAAATTCCACTAAGAAATAAGAAAGAGTACAACAAACCCTCTCAAAGAGCAGTATGAAAGAAGAACACTCTCTACAAGAATTGTGGAAATAGAAATGAGACGATACACCTAGCCAAACACAGTTCGAAAGAGGCCATTTATGGAAGTGCCTGAGTGATTCTTAATCATGAAGATTGACCAACCAAGAAATATTTCCAACCATGAAGTTTTCTTGGCTTCAATAATGAAGAAATCTCAACCATGAAGCGATTTCATAATGAAGAAATTTTCTAGATAACATTTGGCACACCACCGAGACATGCCTTAGTGATGAAGAATTCCAACCTGATAAGGAGATGGCGAGGCAACTTCAACAAACCTCCGCCGCATCAATATCCGAATAAAAAGCTTTTGTCGCGACAGCAAGGCCTCAAGGGCGCTAGTGTTGAAGAACACCAAACCAAGTCCAAACAATGGCTGCTGAACTGGGAATAGAAAGTGATTTTATCAACATACGGTGAGATTATCATCTCAGATGAATCTTCTTCACATCAATGTTCCCACCGCATACAATATCCCTAACAAATGAAAGCATTATTTAATTGTGTAAGCTTGGTCTACTTCAGGAAAATCAATCGGTTTCCGGAAAAGATGAATTTAATTAATAAATCATCACAACAGTAAGAACGCACAAACCTAGTTCATTGAATAACCCATGAAGCCATATTGCTTCTTAACCCTTCAGGCTGCGATCTACTAGGCTTCAATGTTTAGACAACGCCGAATCGATCGAAGAAGGCCACCAACCAATAGAAGACCCACGTAAAGAGAAAATATAAATCGTGGAGATAGATTTTCTCCCATTTCAGATCACCACCGCATCCCGCATCAACATAACTAGTAAAGAGGAAGTTTCATTAGAATCCTCTTCTGATATCAAAGATCGCCAATATCATTAGTACCTTCAAATAACAAGGGTTCATCAACGATTCCTGAGCTTTTTACCGTGATTGTGCATGTATTTGTTGATCAAGCTCACGTGCTATGTCAAATCGTGTCCTGTGCAAACCGCTGCACACATAAGACTTCCAAGCAACCGCACATGCATATGGAACACTTCACATGCATTCCTTGTCCTCCTCGACAATCGATCGCGACAACCGAAATGCATGAAATAGAATAATACCATGCTTAGCATTTTTCAAATTGAATTTGTCACACCTCTCGAATATAATTCTTTCTGCTTTCAACATCAACTTTCCTACTTGACCATCTTCACAAATCGGCCTGAGAATTTTCGGCAGACCTTAAAGCCATCTCAAACTTATTGTTAACTGGCCTTTAACTCCTTGATTAGAGTAATATCACGAGTCAATCAAATATGGTCATCAACATAAAGCAATAGATATATAGTAATCTGGCCAGAAACCTTTTTTAAGGGTAGAGACACGCTATCAAGGGTTGCTCTCAGAATGCTCCCACCAACACAAACTGCACTTTTACACTGCCTCGGGAGCTTGTTCGAGGCCATGGAAGAGATTTCGAGATGACGCCTCCCGTGAACCATGAAACCTTCTTGTGTTGTTGGAATATACCTTCTTCTTCCAAATCACCATGAAGAAAAAGCAATCGCCGTTTAAATCATAGAGAGTAAATCGCGTAAAGTTAAATACTGAACAGAGGTATGACTTAACAATGTGAGAGAAAATTTCTTTATTAAAGTCACTTACCTTCTCATTGGATCAAACCTCAACAACATACTGGTTTCAGGCCTTAGTGGTTTCAACAATTTAAAAGCCATCTTTCCTTTTGTAACCCACCTCTACAAGTAATAACTGCTACCGCTTAGTTTCCTCACCAACTCCCAAGTATCATTCTCGT